>NW_027512885.1:0-237500 GCF_048772815.1 Callospermophilus lateralis | reverse complement strand
CCGTGAAGTTGTCAGGAGCCAGCGGTGAGCCTCTACTTGCTTTCTCAGGAAAAGCTCTGCTTCAGAGCTTTCTTGCATTTGGCCTTCCTCACATCTGTAGGTACCAAGAAAGACTGACTCTGTCTTTGTAAATCCAAACAAGTGAGACCACTGGGGCTGGGACTGGGACTGGCTATGGGTGCCTGGCATCCTGGATCCCAAGTTCAGAGAGTTCCATCACCACTGAAGTGTGATGGAACTGTTTTTAGTTCCTCCTTCAGGAACTGAATGAGGTCACTCTCTTGGCAACCACTTTGTCCAAACGTTGCTTCCAAGGTTCCCATGAGATGGAGGCTGGCCCTAATTCCTGTGACACTTTAACAAGTTTGAATTGTATATCAACCATAATCTCCCAGGAACAGATCTACACACAGGCCTGGGTTGGCTCATGTTCTCTGCTTTAAGAATAGAAGCTGATTCAGACACAACCCTTTATCCTGACAAAGCCGTTTGCCATGGAAGATGCCTTTTGCTCTCTCAGGTCCTTCATAGCTGCCTACATATTCTCCAGGGATCATTTCGCCATGGACATTTGAGGTTATCACCAGGTGGAAGATCCATTACATTCCAGTATTGTAAGACCAACTCTTTCCCTGCTTTTCTGTAAAGTAAGATTGAGGGAATACTGTATGGTTAGGGTTAATAACAGGTTCGATTTGGGTTAGGAATCATTTTGCTGGGTGAATAATGGTATTGGGAACCTGCGATATTTATAACAATATAGAGGTGAAATGTATGCATGAAAACAGAAATCTAAGTATGATTTGAAGCCCAGAAGGGCATTGGGCCCTTGCTTGGGATACTTAGCATTGAATTAACTTCTGAACAGATGTCTCAGATAAATCGATATACAATGGCATATGACCTTGTACCTTGGATGATTGAATGTAGAAAAGAAGATCCAGTCAAAAAGGGATAGTCAGTAGGATTAGAAAGATAGTAGTTAGGATTAGGAAGAAGAGTGCATGTAGAATTTGCAACAAAAGTTCTTTAGCAATAGGTTTTCGGTTAGAGAATGAATTTAAATGTCAGCACATGTGAAGAGTCAGTCACAATGATGAAATTGGGAAAATATGTAGGAAAGCAGATATAAATAGAGACATTAGGTAATCAGGCAAAGTATATAGTGAGTGATAGGATTAGACATTTTCAACAGGGTTGAGGTTGAATATATTATCTTAGGAAGAAACAAATATGTAGTCACCAATAGGATTTACATTTGAGAGCATTAGGCAACCTGGACATGATATTTTTAGTAATCCATGTTCACTTTCCATTTAGGCTTTGGTACAATCATAAATGTGAACTTTGAATTCTGTGCCCAGAATATTTCTGTGATTAAATATATATATATATATATATATATATATATATATATATATATATATATATATATATATGTAGATCATTTGACATGAGTATTTCTCCACCATTTTTAGGAGCAATATTGACTGACTACTACTGACTGATAGGTATAGATTCTTTATGTGATTTGGCGTCATGAGAAAACCCAAGCACCTCTTCATGGCTTGAAGAACTCATTTGACCCAAAGAGCCACAAGTGATGCTCATTCATTTCCGTTTGAAAACAGCTTTCTTCAGGCTTCACAAAGGGGTGACCTGAGGCAAAGAACTTCCTGATATTCTGGGCAACAGAACAATAGGTAAGCAAATGGCCCAAAGCAGGGTTTCTCCACTGAGACTTTCCTGATCACACTCTCCCAGCTCACGTGTAAAGTTAGATTGAGGGAAAAGTCTATGGTTAGGGTTAATAACATATTCGATTTTGGTTAGGAATCATTCTGAAGGATGAATAATGGTATTGGGAGACTGGGATATTTAAAAGAATATATAGGTGAAATACAAGTATGAAAACAGAAATCTAGGTACAATTTGAAGCCCAGAAGGGCATTGGGCCCTTGAGTGGGTTACTTAGCTTTGAGTTATGTCCTGCCCAGATGTCTCAGATAAATCGATATTCAATGGCATAGGACCTTGTACCTTGGATGATTGAATGTTGAAGAGAACATCCAATTAAAAAAAGAAAGTCCGTAGGATTAGGAAGATAGTTGCTAGGTTTAGAAACAAGAGTGAGTATAGGATTTGGACAAAAAGTTCTCTAGCAATAGGTTTTCAAGTAGAGAGTGAATGTAAATATCAGCACATGTGAAGAGTCAGTCACAATGAGAACTGGGGAAAATATGTAGGAAAGCAGATGTCAATAGAGACTTTAAGAAATCAGGCAAAGTTTAAAGTGAGGGATAGGATGAGATATTTTCAACAGGCTTGTGATTGAATATATAATCTTAGGAAGAAACAAATATATAGTCAACAATAGGATTTACATTTGAGAGCATTAGGCAACCTGGACATGGATGTTTTTAGTAATGCATGCTCACTTTCCTTTTAGGCTTTGGTACAATCATAAGAGTGACCTTTGTTTTCTGTGTCCAGAATGTTACTGTGATAAAATGTATATGTAGATTAGGTGACATGAGTATTTCTTCCACCATTAGTGGGAGCAATATTTTGAAGACGTATAAATTCGTATTGGGGGAACAAAGAGGTGTACCATGTGTCTATGAATATAGAAATAATGCATGAATAGACCATACTGTGAAGAAATAATGTAACTGGTTCCAACTTTAAATAATTGATTTAATTAATATCTGAAAATGTAAAGGAAATCTTAAATTGATATACATACATTCATTATAACCAGTCATAAATCTAACGGTAATATTAGGGTTATGGTTTATCAAGAAGAATGTGTGAGTTTTGCTTCAAAAGTGATTATGGAAATCGAAAATAATGTGTTTGAAAAGAAGTCTCATGAAAAGACCAGTCAAAAAATCTGGAGGAATATATGTGTTCTGAAGCAGGAAGTGATTGAAATTGAAACAAATGCCTATAAATTTGTGAACTTGTGGATGAAATATATATCCTATGATGTGCATAAACTGAGAAAATAGTAATGTACCACTGTTGAATAAAAATGAACCGGAAAATACACATCATGTCCCATAGGAAACTACTTGCATTGATATTAAACTGGGTATTACTGTAGAAATATTAGGATTTGTATGCACCATCCACTGAAGTTATCTTTCAGTACTAGGTAACAAATATGTATTTCAGGTTGATGAATATTTCTGAGAATTATCTTGTGAAAAGTTGATCATAAATCCACATACATGAATATGAATGATTTTAAGGAGTGTATAATAAGACTCATATATTTCATATTTTGAAAAATTTGTAGAGTGTGTATTCCAATCAAAATTCATCATGAAATATATATGTCATCCACAGATGCAAAAATATTTATTTCACTGAAAATGGATTTATGTATAATGTTATTCTACTAGGAAGCTCACCCATATTTTGAATTTTCAGTTCCAACAATGTTTAGGAGGAGTGATCTCTTCTCATAATTTGTATCTGCCAAGTCAGCCACCTCACAAAAATGTACATGTGATAACAGATAGGATACTATATGTGCATATAAAAATACATGTGCTGAATAGGCTACAGAGAAATGAGACAGGAATTTGTTGAGAGCCACAGCTGAAGGGGCCCCAGCAAACTTCCAGCTGCCAGCAAATTTCCAGCTGCCGGCTGATTATTGGCTCACAGCGACCTCAGCATCATCTAGCTGATTGGCTCCTCTGTGGTGATGCTCATTGGGCTGTTTCCCTGCCCTTTCAGACCATGGAGCTGCTCCTTGGGGAACTTTTTTGGCTCCACCCAGCCAATCGGCCTCAAGAGCAGTAGGATTGTGGCAGGTGGAGAGGCTTGTGTGTGTGAGAGAGACTTTACAAGGAAGCCAGTAGTGGCAGTTGGGCTCTGAGGGTTTTTCCTGAGGAGTTGTTTTGTTTGCCGTGTGTGGTTCTAAAAATAAAGTTAGTTTTTTTTTTTTTTTTTTTTTTGACAAGTGGCTCCTGAATCATGCCCAGCCAGACTGCAGCATTTGGTGGCTCACATGGGGAACGACTGAGGGTAAGTGATAAGGTAAACTGCTTGCCCCTGTGGGCAAGGTGAAAGGATGGGTAGCCATTTTAAGATGACACCTTTGTTTTGCTTCACTTTTGTTTTAAGTTGCCTGTTCCTGGAGATGAGTGGGATGGAAGAAAAACCACTCACATCTGAGAAAAAACTATTTACGTCTGAGGAACAGATAGGTATAAAGGACGGATGCACATGTCAGGAGGATAGAAAGGCTATAATGACTTTTTGTTGTTCCCTTTTTAATTCATTCTGTCTCAGTTTTGTTTGGCGTCATCTTGTTGGGTTGTATTATAATAGAAATACGGGATCAGAAATTAGTAAAAAACAAACTGAAAGAGTGTTAAATAAATTGTTAGAGAAAGGAGGCATCTCAGAAATATCAAGGACAGTCAGGGCATTTGTTGATACAATACAAAAATGTAGCCCATGGCTTTTGAAGGAGGAGTCATTAAATATATCACAATGGAACCATCATGGTGAAGATTTAAAAGGATTAGAAAAGAGCAGCCGAGGGACTATGCCAGTTGGCACATTGCCATTGTGGACGTTCATATCTGGTTTGCTTAGTCCAAAGCCTTCAGTTCAGACAAAGATAGAGGAACCAAGTTTAGAGCATAAAAAGCAATCAGGGGCAAAGCTAAAAAAGGAGACTGCTACTAACACCTTTCTGTCACCAGAGGATGTAAATGTCCAACTAACAAGGCCACCTCCATGTGCTGGGAGGCCCCCAACCCCAACAGTTGATAGTTCGGATCCTGAGACAGGATCTCAAGTATTAACATGCCCTGTATTTGAGGTAGGAGGGCAGCGAATTCACCATGCTTTAAATTTCAAAATAGTGAAGCAGCTAAAAGAGGCTGTAACAACATATGGTCCTCAAGCACACTTCATTGTAAGCTTGGTCGAATCCATTAACACCTTGAACATGACGCCAGCAGATTGGGCTAATATGTGTAAAGCTGTGCTAAATGGAGGTCAATACCTATTATGGAAGGTTGCCAATGAGGAATTTTGCAAAGAGATGTCTAGGCGAAATGCAGCAGCTGGTTATCCTCAGAGAAATCTAGATTTGTTGTTAGAAAAGAGACCTTATGAGGATCAGCAACAACAAATTCCAAATGATCCTGGCATATACGCACAAATTGCTGTAGAGGCAGTTAGGGCATGGAAGACTTTACAAGGACATGGAGGTTTACAAGGTCAATTATCTAAGGTAATACAAGCAGCTAATGAATCTTACGCTGGATTTGTAGATAGGCTTATTGAAACAGCTACAGAGTTTTTGGAAATACAGAACAAGCAATGCCATTATTAAAACAACTGGCTTATGACCAAGCGAATCATTGCTGCAGAGGTATCATTAGACCATGGAAACATGAAGATTTAAACACATTTATTAAATTTGGTAGAGACATTAATGAACAAGAGCAAGTCGTGGCAGCTGCAATAAAACAGGCTTTAGATGCCAGAGACATTAATGAAAAAGGGCAAATTGTGGCAGCTTTAGTAAAACAGGCTTTAGAAGACAGGCCAAGAACATGCTACAATTGTGAACAAACAGGACTTTTTAAAAGGAATTGCCCCATAGGAGGAGGGTTTAACAAAACTAGGTATCAAAGGACTAGA
Source organism: Callospermophilus lateralis (assembly GCF_048772815.1). Taxonomy (NCBI): domain Eukaryota; kingdom Metazoa; phylum Chordata; class Mammalia; order Rodentia; family Sciuridae; genus Callospermophilus; species Callospermophilus lateralis. Next base: position 231,827 of record NW_027512885.1, on the reverse strand, counting down.
ATACCGGGTATTTGGCCACGATGACGTAGAGGGAGACATTGGGCTAATGAATACCATTCTCAAACCACCATAGAAGGTACTTCATTATCAAAAAACAAACAAGCACCAGGTGTTTATCCACGATATCATGAAGAAAGGCATCCGGCTCCATTGCCAAAAAATGGACAGGGGGGCCCAATGCTCTGGGGCCCGAAACCGCAAATATATGGAGCACTGGAGGAAACCAGCAACCCCATCAGTGTAGTGCTCACGACACATTGTTCATCAGATCCCTCATCAGACAAACCAGAGGGAGCGCAGGGTTGGACATCTGTGCCTCCGCCAGATCAATACTAACTCCAGAGATGGGAGTTCAAATCATTCCCACAGGGGTGAAACGACCTCTTCCCAAAAGAACAGTAGGCTTATTATTGAGATGCAGATCTTCTACTCTAAAAGGACTTATGATGAGTCCTGGGGTAATTGATCCCGATTATGAAGGTGAAATAAAAATTATAGCCAGTTCTCCAAAGGGTATATCAGTAATTTCTCCAGGAGATAGAATAGCACAATTACTAATAATACCCAGCCCACATGATAAATTTTACAGTTATGCTGTAGAAAGGGGTTCCAAGGGATTAGGCTCCACAGGTGTAGATTGGGCTATGCTTTCTTTAAATTTATATTCTCGCCCCATGCTAAAACTAAATATTCAAGGACATGAATTCAATGGGCTACTGGATACAGGTGCAGACCTTAGCATCATCTGTTGTCAAGAATGGCCAAAACATTGGCCATTACAACAAGCCACTCAAACGCTTCGAGGCCTAGGAGTGGCGACTAATCCCCATAAAAGTGCAACGGTATTAGATTGGAAGGATCCTGAAGGATGTGAAGGAACTATACAGCCATATGTATTGGAACATCTTCCCGTAAATTTATAAGGATGAGATGTCCTAGATCAATTAGGTTTGACATTAACAAATAACATCAATCAAAATTCACCCACTATTATGGCTAGACAAGATTTTAGGAAAGGAAAAAGATTAGAAAAGCAAGAACAAGGTATAGCAACACCAATACAAAAAGATCAAGGAACAGATAGATATGGGTTGGATTTTCAGAAAGGGCCACTGAGACAATAAATATTACTTGGAAATCAGAAAGACCAGTATGGGTTCCTCAGTGGCCCCTGACTAAAGAAAAGATACAAGTAGCCCATGACCTGGTCAAACAACAATTAGCGGAAGGACATATACAACCTTCTGTGTCTCCCCATAATACTCTCATTTTTGTCCTTAAAAAGAAATCTGGTAAATGGAGATTATTGCAAGATTTAAGAGCCATTAATAATGGGATGGTTATTATGGGACCTGCTCAATCAGAGATTCCTCAATTGTGTGCTTTGCCAAAAACTTGGTATGTTTTCGTTGTAGATATTAAAGATCGTTTTATTTTCAATTCCAATTCATCCTGAGGATATTCCAAGTTTTGCATTTACTATACCTGCACTGAATCATGAAGGTCCTGACAAGAGATATGAGTGGAAAGTACTCCCTCAAAGGATGGCTAACAGCACAACTATGCGTCAAATTTATGTTAACAAAGTAATCCAGCCACTTAGAAATCAAATTCCTGAAACACAAATTTTTCACTATATGGATGATGTATTATTAGCACACAAAGTTAAAAACCCATTGCTAGAATGGTATGCCACACTTACAAACGTATTAAAAAATTATAACCTAGAGATAGCAATAGGTAAAATACAATTAAATTTTCCAATTAATTATTTAGTAGCTCTATTATCCTCAACCATGGTCAGTCAACCAAAAATTCAAATACGAGTAGATCAACTCAAATCAATTAATGACTTTCAAGAGTTATTAGGAGACTTAAATTGGATAAGGCCTCATCTAGGTATACCAACAGGAGAGTTGGGACCTTTATTTGATATCCTAAAAGGACCATGAGATCCAAATTCACTCAGAATGTTAACGCCTGAAGCAAGAAAAGCAATAAAAATCATTGAAACATATATGGGAAATATGCTTTTGGATAGAGTTGATATAATTTTGCATTTATTATTTATTGTACTAACAACAAAAAAAATATTTCTACAGGAGTATTTTGGGAAGAAGGTCCATTATTATGGATACATTTATCTTATTCTTCTAACACTATTATTACTTGCTATCCTGAGGCTGAGGGAGAATTAATACTCATAGGAATAAAAGCAGCAAAAAGAGTGTGTGTGGAATTTCACCCAATAAAATTATTATTCCATATACTATGAATCAAATTGATGAATTAGCTAATTAGTTAAATACTTGGGCAATAATCGTGTGTAAATCTAATGTTTCATTTGATAACCACTTACCATCTTATCTTTTATTGTCTTTTTGGTCATCGCATCCTGTAATTTTTCCAAAAATGAAAAGAAAACACCTATCATGAATGCTCCAAATATATTCACCGATGGGTTAAATAATGGTACAACAGCAATAGTTACACCTGATCCAACTTTTATATTTTTAGTACCAAAACAATCAGCTCACAAGGTAGAGCTTAGTACAGTATTACAAGCTTTTGTGATTTTTAAAGATTCTGTATTTAATTTATTTTCCGATAGTCAGTATATAGTTAATGCTATAGTATCCCTTGAAGATGCTGGTAGGATTTCCCCTTTCTCTACTGTTTTCTCTTTGCTTTCCACTATACAAAGTCTAATCTGGGACAGAAAAGATCCATTCTTTATAGGACATATCAGGGCACATACAGGATTGCCTAAAGCCCTTAGTTTGGGCAATGATTTAGCAGATAAAACTACAATTGACATACATACATATTTTCTTTACACTAGAAGAAGCAATAAATTTTCTTAAAAAGTTCCATGTCAATGCTTATACTTTACAAAAGCATTTCAAAAAAACTAAGGAACATCTAGACAAATTATAAAACAATGTCAAAATTGTGTGACCTTTTTACCACAAGTTAATCTTGGAGTCAATTCTAGAGGATTGATACCTAACCATATTTGGCAGATGGACGTCACACACTTGCCAGAATTTGGAAAATTAAAATATTTGCATGTTACAGTTGATATTTGTTCTGGATTTTTAATGGGCTCCCTTCATGCTGGAGAAAAAAACTAAAGATGTTATAGCTCATTGCTTACAAAATTTTGCCACTGTGGGCATTCCAAAACAGTTAAAAACAGATAATGCCCCCGGTTACACTTCTAACTCTTTTAAACAATTTTGCTCATCATTTGGCATTACTCATATAACAGGAATCCCATACAATCCACAGGGACAAGGCATAGTTGAAAGAGCACATCAAACAATAAAAATGTACTTATTAAAGCACAAAGACGGAATTGAGAAGGGGTATATATTCCCCAAAGATAAACTTAAATTAACGCTTTTTACTCTAAACTTTTTAAACTTGGATTCACCAGGACTTAGTGCTGTGGAAAGGCATATGTTTCCAAAAAATGTGCATAAGCCCAAGGTCCTTTGGAAGGATATTCTAATAGGACAATGGAAAAGTGTTGACCCAGTAATTGTCTGGAGTCGGGCGTCTGTTTGTGTGTTTCCACAGGAAGAACAGCAGCTGATTTGGATTTTGGAGAGATTAACTAAAGTCCTGACCCAGTGATTGTCTTTAGTCAGGGGTCTGTTTGTGTGTTTCCACAGGAAGAACAGCAGGCAATATGGATTCCAGAGAAATTAACTAAAGTGATTTCTATAGACCAAAAAGAAGATGATTTGGCTCAAATTCATAACAGCTGATATCCAAAACTCCAGTTTGGCTATCCTTACATCTGCGACAGAACCAGGATGCTTTTTTCAATATCTATTTTATTATTGCCCTTTCCCACATCATGAAGTTCTATTTTTTATTTTTTTTTTTTGAGCTCATACAGACCTAGGTTAATGTTTTGCTGATCAGTTCTATTTTTTGACTATAGAGTTTTTAGACATTCCAATGGTGATTTCACCTGTAAAAAGTTATAAGGCCTTTACTATTATGTTATGTGTTGTATATATTATATTATTTGTGCACACTTGTGTTTTGTGTTTTATGTTTGAATGTACATATATCCATATATCATATATGATGTGCGCTCATGAAAAAATGGATCCAAATTTTTTTTTTTATTCACGTGATTTAAATAGTTTAATTTAAATTGGGTAAACAACTGTTGAGGATTGTTTTAATATGTGAACAAAAAAAGGAGTTTAGCAGAACTGTTTGTTGACTTTCACCTTTCCTTTTCATTATATTTAATAATTCTCTTCAAGATAATGTAAACTGTTAAGATAATTGGGTTTTTTAGTGCCTTCTGGAATGGTAAGTAATTTTTTCTTTAGCCATTATTGCCAGAATTCCAATCTTCAACACAGTGCTGGTGAAGACAAAGATAAAACCAATCTACAGCTTCTGCAATAGCCATCACTGAACTGCTTGCAGAACTTGCCTGGAATATATATCACTTGTATGCATTGTGAACTAACATGTATGCATTGTGAACTATCTGTTGGTGCAGCGACTTGTGGTAGTGTTGGGGTAATTTTGCTGATGCTCTCATTGGTGGTACAATTTTTCCAAAAGGAGACATCAATTGGCTTGGTCTATCTTCCCTATTCTCACTTTATAGAGGTCAGGAACCTTACAGAGGAAGGCGAAAGACTTCATCTGCAATGACTGTACTTTCGGCCATTTTGGTTTTGGATGCACACATGGGATCTTTCTTTAGATCCATAAGGGGCTGAGAATTTAATCAACAGCCTCACACAGAGCTAAGAGGCTGATTCAGACACATCCCTTTCCAAAGCAATTAAGCAAAGAGCCACAGGTGATTTCCATTCATTTCCATTTGAAAACTGTTTTCTTCAGGTTTCACAAAGGGGTGGCCTGAGGCAAAGAACTACCTGACATTCAGGGTAACAGAACAATATGTAAGCAAAAGTCCCAAAGCAGGGTTTATCCACTGAGACTTTTCTGGTCACAGTGATCTGAGTTTTCTGAGATTCTCGCCATTCATTTCAGCTATCCAGAACATAGCCATGTCACAGACCTTGGAAGTGATTCATATCTTGGACACAAAACCATGAGCCTCTTCTGGAGAGTGGCCAGAATTCAGGAAGAAAACAGCAACTTAGGAAATTAGCAGGTGTTGCCCATCGATAAGGCAAGCCAAAGTCCATACATAAATCGGGCAGGATGAATGCTGGGAAGCTTTCTACCAGACAGGACACATCCATTGAATCATTCTCTTTTCTAATGTCTACAACCACGGACACAGTGCGATACACAGACATAGAAACAGTCGCCTTGTCAAATGACTTATTAAAAACAGTTCGCTACAAACCAAACAAACCACCTTTCCTACATATTCTCAGAATATGAGACAAACCAAAAAACCACACCCACATAACAAAGGCACCTCCTTCCCTCAAATGGGTCTGTGACTATCCGGAGTGTCCTCTGACTGGTGGGCCACACTATGTTCCCCTGAGATGGCCTGTCCTGTATGAGATTAGGTCTCCTTGGTCAACTCTGTGAACTTGTCAGAAGCCAGGGGTGAGCCTCTACCTGCTTGCTCAGAAAAGGCCCCTCTTGAGAGCTTTCCTGTTATTTGGCCATTCCCACATCGGTAGGTATCAAGAAAGATTGACTCTATCCTTGGAAAATCAAAACAAGTGAGACCACTAAGACTGGGACTTGGACTGGCTCTGGGTGCCTGGCTTACTGGATCTAAGTTCAGAGAGTTTGATCACCACGGAAGTGACGTAAGTCACTTCCTTCAGGAATTGAATGAGTTCACTGCCTTGGCAACCACTTTGTCCTAAGAGTTGACTCCAAGGGTCCCATGAGATGGAGGCTGCCCCTGCTTCCTGTGACACTTTCACAAGTTAGAATGGTATATCAACCATAGGCACACAGGAACAGCTCTCCACACAGGCCTGGTTTGGTCCATCTTGTCTACATTAATAATAGAGAGGCTGATTCATACATATCCCTACATCCTGACCAGGTTGTTTTCCATGGAAGAGGACTTTTGCTCTCTCAGGTCTTTCATAGCTGCCTACAACTTATCCAGGTGTCATTTATGTAGGACATTTGAGGTTCTCAACAGGTGGAAGATCGCCTACATTCCTGTATTGAAATACCAACTCCTTCCCTGCTCTTCTGTAAAGTTAGATTGAGGGAAGAGTGTATGATTAGGGTGAATAACAGGTTCGATTTGGGTGAGGAATCATTCTGAGGGTTGAATAACAGTATTGGGAACCTGCGATATTTACAAGAATATATAGGTGAAATATAAGTATGAAAACAGAAATCTAGTTAAGATTTGAAGCCGAGAAGAGCATGGGAACTTGATTGGGATACTTAGCGTTGAATTACGTTCTGAACAGATGTCTCAGATAAATCGGTATACAATGGCATAGGACCATGTACCTTGAATGATTGAATGTAGAAGAGAACATCAAGTCAAAAAGGAATACTCGGTAGGAACAGGAGACAGTAGTTTTAGGAAGAAGAGTGAGTATAGGATCTGGACCAAAAGTTCTTTAGCAATATGGTTTCAGTTGAGAGTGAATGTAAATGTTAGCACATGTGAAGAGTCAGTCACGATGATGAACTGGGGAAAATATGGAGGAAAGCAGATATTAATAGAGACATTAGGAAATCAGGCAAAGTATAAACTGAGTCATAGGACTAGACATTTTCAACAGGGTTGAGTTTGGATATATAATGTTAGAAAGAAACAAATATGTAGTCACCAATAGGATTGACATTTGAGAGCATTAGGCAACCTGGACATGGGTCCATTTAGTAATCCATGCTCATTTTCCATTTAGGCTTTGGTACAATCATAGGAGTGACCTTTGTTTTATGTGTCCAGAATATTACTGTGATAAAATGTATATGTAGATCAGGTGACATGGGTATTTCTTCCACCATTTCTGGGAGCACTATTTTGAAGAAATATAAATTAGTATTGGGGGTAAAAAGGGTATACCCTGTGTCATAGAATATATTGATAATGCATCAATTGACCATCATGTGAAAAAATAATATAACTGGTTCCACTTTAAATAATGGATTGAATTGATATCTGAAAATATATAAGAAATCTAATATTGATATACAGTCATTCATTCCAACGAGTTATACATCTAATGGTAATATTAGGGTTATGGGCTATCATGAAAGGTGTGTGGGTTTTGCTTCAAAAGTGATTACAGAAATCGAAAATAATGTGTTTGGAAAGAAGTCTCATGAAAATATCAGTCAAGAAACATGGAGAAATACATGTGTTCTGAAGCAGGAAGTGACTGAAAGTGAAACAAATGCCTATCAATTTGCTAACTTGTGGATGAAATATGTATCCTATGATGTGCATAAACTGAAGAAATAGCAATGTACCAGTGTTGAATAAAAATGAACTTCAAAATACACATCATGTCCCATAGTAATCTACTTGAATTGATGTTAAACAGGGTCAGTTACTGTAGAAATGTTAGGATATGTATGCACCATTCAACGAAGTTAGTTTTCAGTACTAGGAAACAAGTATGTATTTTAGGTGGATGAGTATTTCTGAGAATAATCTTGTGAAAAGTTGATTATAAATCCACATACATGAATATAAATGAATTTAGGGAGTCTACAATAAGACACATGTTTCATATTTTGAAAAATCTAGACAGAGTGCATATATATATATATATATATATATATATATATATATATATATATATATATATACATATATATATACACACACACACACAGAGAGAGAGACATTAAAAATTGCAATATATATGCCAATCGAAATTTATCGTGAAATATATATCATCATCAGATCCAAAAATATTAATTTCACTGAACATGGATTTTTGTATAAGGTTGTTCAAATAGGAAGCTCACCCATGGGTTGTATTTTCAGTTCCAACAGCGTTTACGAGGAGTGGTCATTTCTCACAATTTGTATCTGCCAATCAGCCTCCTCATGAGACTGTATGTGTGATAACCAGGTAGGATTCTATATGTGCATATAAAAACACATGTTCTGAATAAGCTAGAGAGAATGGGAGACAGTAATTTACATATTTGTTAACTTTAAAAACAGATGGAAAACTATTTCAATTAAAAATTGACTAGATTTATTACTCCTACCCTATATAATGCAAAAGGCAAGTCCAACTATACACCATGCCTCCTATGAAATGCTTGTATTTCTATTTTGTTTGAGTTATTTTTCTCCATCATATTAGGATTAGTAGTCAGAGTCTATTAGGATATGGGTTAATGTCAGGGATTCAGTATTTCAAATAAATGCTGCACACAAATTTTTGCACTCTCATACAGAAAAATGCCTTGACATTACCCTCGCCTGAAGTAAGACACAATTAGAGGAGAAGAGTTAAAAATTCTGTGAATACATATCTGGAATGGAATACGCTCAGGAGTTCACAACCTTGGAGGTGGTAGAGGAGTTTCCAAAAGTAAGGGACAGGGTAAACACTCAACAAACATGGAGCTCTGCTGGCCTAAAGACTTCTTGAGAAACTGCCTCTGAGGTTGCGCACTTGAAATATAAGTATTTGTCAGGAGCTTCCTTTGTAGTGAGACCATCAAAGCTGGGTGTGCATGTATGTGACCTGGAGGACATAGTTTCTTATTTTCCACTGAACATGAGGCAGCAGTGCTGATTTCTCTCTATGTAGGTTAACAGTGTCCACTGGGGGCTAAGTTTCTCTCTGTGTGGACTGTGAAGCCATTTGGTCATCCTCCACTTTTCGTGGTATTTCTTACTGCTGCACTGGGAGTTTGTTATTTGCTTCACGAAATACAAGTAGTTCACCTGGTACAGTGCTGGAGGGAGTTCTGTCACCTGTGGTGGGTAAGGGTCTGCAAGAGAATGCACCAACCATGCTTCTATCCCACATAGCTTTTCCCTTGACCATAGCATCCTGATTCTGAACATTGCCCTGAAACCTCTCCAAATAACAAGATGCCTTTACATATAAGGGTCTGCTGGCTGCACCATGTCAGTCACAAGCCATTTGGAAGACAATGGAAGATCCCCATGGCCCCACCACAGATGTTTTATCACACACCTGCCCTCCACTGCTCTAGGCCCACTACTCAGAAGGCTCCAACTTACTGGCATCTCTGTTCTACACTATTTGCATGAAACCCAGTGAATCAAGGCACTGTCTGTTATACTCATGATCAGAAACCGGACATCCAAACTTTCTCCAGTGGTACCTGGTCCTGGGAATTTCAAAAATTTCATGGTATTTATCTAGCCATTTTTCAAGGATGAAGTTGGAGGCACTGTGGGTTTCAATTCATTTAGGAACCTTTAAATTTTGAGAAAGCTGATTTCAATGAAATCTCTATAGAACTCTCACAGACAAGGCTTCTCAAAGAGTGGCCAAAAGGTCACATGAAACCAGGCCCATTGAGGTCTACAGTGTGAGTTTCATGTGTGTTTTGACTCTCAACTATGGCTGCCAAGTCATTCAGAATAAAATCATGTGATATCCTGGCTGAAATTTCCAATGCTCTGTGGAAAGCCACCCTGGGCCTAGATCTCAGTTTCCAAGGGCAACTCTCATGTGTGGCCTCTTATAATCCCAACACAATTCATGACACCTCTTCTCTGAGTTCAGTTCCAGAACTCAGTGTCTAAGGGGAATCACACCAGAGTTCACACCCAGGTGAACCCAGTCTGTTAGGGTAAAAGAAATTGAAGTTAAAGTGTAAAATAGCGGGTGTTGTAAAGTTTCTAAGCTGCAAAGCCTGAGTTAAAATGTAAAGGACCAGGTATTGTTAAGTTCCCATGCTAAACCTAAAACCTGAAATTCCTGTAGCTGTTAGGACAATCCTTTCACTGCCCATTAAATATTCCCCCTGACCATCCAGTTGTTTAATAATCTAGGACCCTGTGCAGCTTGGCACCTAAGCATATCAGGGCCCAAACCAATCAGTTTGAATGTACCCCCCTCCTTAGGATTGACCTATCACCCCCGCCCGACCTGATTCCACCAATGAATGTGCTAATCAAGTTGGAGAGTTGTTGTTCGATTTTCCGGCTGATCAAGATGATTTCCTCTGATATATATAAAGCCTCTGCCTACCCAAAAAGTGTACTGAAGCACTGCTTAACCTCTTCTCGGGGATCTGGGCCGCTGTTGCTTGTTGAGTGAGCACAGAGCCCCAGCGAACTGAATTGGATCCTCAATAAATCCCCATTGCTGTTGCATGAGCCAGTCTCTTGGTAGTCTCTTCCTCCGACGTCTGCTGGAATCTTACAAGTCATCTCTTCCAACTGCCACACAAATGACCACAATTAAAACCAAAACACTCCCACATGGCCCTCATATTCTTCCATATAGACACTCATCATATCCTCTGGCTAAAGGTTTCCATGAGGGGCGCAGCCCAAGACAGTGTCCAAAATAAGCTCCCTTGCCTCTGGTTTGCCTAAAGTCAGGGTGGCCTGTACAACCTTCCTGTGAACCAGGAGTGGTCAAATAGGCCTGCCATTAATACTACTTCGGTTCACCAATTTGAGGCCTACTGACTGTGGGGTTTAGATTCTTTATGTGAATTGGAGTAATCAGAAAACCCAAGCACCTATGGGCTAGCCTCTGCAGGGCTTTTAAGAACTCAATTGACCCAAAGGATCCCTATTCTCACTTGATGGAGGTCAGGAACCTTACAAAGGAAGGTGAGAGACTTTATCCATAATGACTGCTCTTTTGGCCAGTTTGGTTTGAATGCACACATGGGATCATTCTTTAGATCCATCAGGTGCTGATAATCTAAGCCACAGACTCACAAAGGGCCAAAAGGCTGAATCAGACACATCTCCTTCCAAAGAAATTAAGAAAAGAGCCACAGGGGATGTCCATTCATTTCCATTTGAAAACTGTTTTCTTCAGGTTTCAAAAAGAGATGGCCTGAGGCAAAGACCTTGCTGACATTCAGGTCAACAGAACAATAGGTAAGCAAAAGGCCCAAAGCAGGGTTTCTCCAATGAGACTTAAATGGTCACTCTGATATCTGAGTATTCTGAGATGCTCTCCATTCCCCTCAGCTATCCAGTACATGGCCATGTCACAGAGCTTTTAGGTGGTACATATCTTGGAGAGAAAACCATGAGCCTATTCTGGATATTGGCCAGAATTCAGGAAGAAAACAGGAACTTAGAAAGATAGCAGGTGTTGCCCAATGATAAGGAAAGCCTCAGACCATTAATAAATTTGGCAGGATACATGCTGGGATGCGTTCTACTAGACAACACAAATCCATTGATCCATTCTCTTTTCAACTGTCTACAACCACAGACACAGTGGGATTCAGAGACATAGAAACACTCGCCTTGTCAAATGACTTACTAGAAACAGTTCACTCAAAACCAAACAAACCGCCGCTACTACCTATTCTCAGAACATGAGACAAAACCACAAACACACACACACATACAAAGGCACCTCCTTCCCCCAAGTAGGACTGTGACTATCCAGAGTGTCCTATGACTGGTGGGTCATACTATGTTCCACTGAAATGGCCTGTCCTTTCTCAGATCTGGTCTCCTTGTCCAACTCTGTGAAGTTGTCAGGAGCCAGTGGTGAGCCACTACCTGCTTTCTCAGAAAAGGCCCCTCTTCAGAGCTTTCCTGGCATTTGGCCATCCACACATCAGTAGTTACCAAGAAACTCTGACTCTCTCCTTGGTAAATCAAAAAAAAATTGAGACCCCTGGGACTGGGACTGTGACTGGCTCTGAGTGCCTGGCTTCCTGGATACCAAGTTCAGACAGTTGCATCACCAAAGAAGTGTGATGAGGTCACTTCCTTCAGGAACTGAATGAGGTCACTATCTTGGCAACCTCTTTGCCTTCACAGTTGCTTCCAAAGGTCCCATGATATGGAGGCTGCCCCTACTTCCTGTGATACTTTCACAGGTTATAATGGTATATCAACCATAGGCACCTATGGACAGCTCTCCACATAGGCCTGTTTTGGTCCATCTTATCTATATGAAAAAAAGAGAGGCTCATTCAGACACAACCCTTTATCCTGACCAGGTTATTCACCATGGAAGATGTCTTTTGCTCTCTCAGGTCCTTCATAGCTGCCTACATCTTCTCCATGGATCATTTCTGCATGGGCCTTTTAGGTTCTCAGCAGGTGAAGAATCCCCTACATGCCTGTATTTTGAGACCAACTCTGTCCCTGCTCTTCTGAAAAGTTAGATTGAGGGATCAGTGTATGGTTAAGGTTAATAACATGTTTGATTTGGGTTAGGAATTATTCCGCTCAATTAATAATGGTATTGGGAACCTGTGACATTTTTAAGAATATATAGGTGAAATATAAGTATGAAAACAGAAATCTAGGTAAGATTTGAAGCCCAGAAGGGCATTGGGCCTTTGATTGGGATACTTAGCATTGAATTATGTTATGCACAGATGTCTCAGATAAATCGATATACAATGAAATAGGACCTTGTACCTTGGATGATTGAATGTAGAAGAGAACATCCAATCAAACAGGGATAGTCTGTAGGATCAGGAAGATAGTCGGTAGGTGTTGAAATGAGGGCGAGTATAGACTTTGGACCAAAAGTTCTTTAACAATAGGGTTTCGGTTAGAGAGTGAATGTCAATATCAGCACATGTGTAGGGTCACTCACAATGATGAACTGGGGAAAATATGTAGCAAAGCAGATATCAATAGAGATATTAGGAAATCAGGTATAGTACAAAGTGAGTGATAATATTAGACATTTTCAACAGGGTTGAACTTGACTGTATAATCTTAGGGAAAAATAAATATGGAGTCACAAATAGATTGACATTTGAGAGCATTAGGCAATTTAGACATAGATGTTTTAGTAATCCATGGTCAATTTCCATTTAGGCTTTGGTACAATCATAAAGGTGAACTTTGCATTTTGTGTCCAGATTATTACAGTGATAAAATGTATATGTAGATCAGGTGGAGTATTTCTTCCACTGTTTCTGGGAGCAATATTTTGAAGATGCATAAATTAGTATTGGGGGTACAAATGGGTGTACCATGTGTTTATGAATATTGAGATAATGCATGAAGAGACCATACTGAGAATTAAAAATATAACTGGTTCCAACTTTAAATAATGGAATGAATTGATATCTGAAAATATACATGAAATCTTATATTGATACACATACATTCATTACAACCATTTATACATCTAATGGAAATATTAGGGTTATGGATAACCATGAAAATTGTGTATATTTTGCTTCAAAAATCATTATGAAAATCAAAAATAATGTGTTTGGAAAGAAGTTTCATGATAAGACCAGTCAAGTAACCTGCAGGAATACGTGTGTTCTGAAGCAGGAAGTGATTGAAAGTGAAACAAATACCTGTAAATTTGATAACTTTTGGATTAAATATATATCCTATGATGTGCAAAAAAAGAAGAAATAGTAATTTACCAGTGTTGAATAGGAATAAACGTCAAAATACATAACATGTCCCATAGGAATCAACTTGCTTTGATATTAAACTGGGTCAGTTACTATAAAAATATTAGGATTTGTATGCACCGTTCACTGAAGTTAGCTTTCAGTACTAGGTAGCAAATATGAATTTCAGGTGGATGAATATTTCTGGAATAATCTTCTGAAAAGTTGATTATAAATCCAAGTACATGAACATGAATAAATTTATGGAGTGTATAAAAGACACATATATTTCATGTTTTGAAGAACCTGGAGAATATATATATATATATACAAAAAACACACACAGAGACATTAAAAACTGGCAATATATATGCCAATAGAAATTCATCATGAAATATATATCATCCATTGAAGCAAAAATATTTATTTTACTAAACATGGATTTAAGTAAAATGTTGTTCAACTAGGAAGCTCACCCATAGGTTGAATTTTCAGTTCCAACAGTGTTTAGGAGGAGTGATCTCTTCTCACAATTTGTATCTGCCATGTCATCCACCTCACAAAAATATAAGTGTGATACCAGGTAGGATTCAATATGTGCATTAAAAATACATGTTCTGAATAGGCTTCAGAGAAAGGGAAACAAGAATTCACATATTTGTTAACTTTAAATCACATGGAGAACTTTTTCATTTAAAAATTGACTAGATTTGTAACACCTACCCTTTATCATGCAAAAGGCAAGTCCAACTATACAACAGGCCTCCTCTGAACTGGTTGTATTTCTATTTTGTTTGGGTTATTTTTCTCCATCATATTAGGATTAGTAGTGAGAGTCTAGTAGGGTATGGGTAAGTGTCAGGGATTCAGAATTTCGAATGGAAAATGGGAAAATTAATCTCATGTGTATTCAAATATGTGCTACACAAAAATCTCCCCACTCTGATCCAGAACAATGCCTTGACATTTCCTTCACCACAAGTAAGACACAATTAGAGGAGAAGAGTTAGAAAATTTGTGAATACATATCCGGAATGGAAAATGCTCAGGAGTTCACAACCTTGGAGTTGGGAGAGGAGTATCCAAAAGTAAGCGATAGGGTAAACACTCCACAAACATGAAGTTCTTTTGGCCTAAAGACTTCTTGACAAACTGCCTCTGAGTTTGGGCACTTAAAGTATATGTTGTTGTCAGGAGATTTAGCTTCCTTTGTAGTGAGACCATCAAATCTGGAATGGCATCTATGTGACCTGCAGGACATGGTTTCTTGTTTTCCAATGAACATTAGGCAGCAGTGATGAATTCTATCTTTGTCGGCAATTTTTGGCCACCTGGGTCTAAGTGTCTGCCCGCGTGGACTGTGAAGTCATTTGGTCATCCTCCACTTTTCGTGGTGTTTCTGGCTGCTGCACTCGTAGTTTGGTGTTGCTTCAAAAAATACAAGGAGTTCATCAGGGACACAGTGCTGGAGGGAGTTCTGTCAGGTGTGGTGGGTCAGGGTTTACAGGAGAATGCACCAACCAGGCTTCTATCCCACATAGCTTGCCCCCTTGACAAGAGCAACCTGATTCTGAACATTGCCCTGAAACCCCTCTATATAATAAGATGCCTTTACATATAAGGGTCTGCTGGCAGCAGCATGTCAGTCACAAGCCATTTGGAAGTCAAAGACATATTCACATGGCCCCACCACAGATGTTTATCACACACCTTCACACCACAGCTCTAGGCCCACTACTCAGCAGGCTCCAACTTACAGGCATCTCTGTTCTACTCCATTTTCATGAAACCCAGTCAATCAAGGCATTGTCTGGTACACTCATGATCAGGAACCAGATATCCAAAGGTTCTCCAGTGCCACCTGGTCATGGGAATTTCAAAACTTGCATGGTATTTATCTAGCCATTTTTCAAAAATGAATTTGAGACACTCTGGGTTTCAATTAATTCAGGAACCATTAAATGGTGAGGAAGCTCATTTCAATGAAAGCTCTAGAGAACTATCATAGGCAAGGCTACAGAAACAGAGGCCAAATGGTAACATAAGCAAGGCCCATTGAGGTCTACAATGTTAGGTCCATGTGTGTTTTGACTCTCATCGATGGCTGCCAAGTCTTTCAGAATAAAATCATGTGATATCCTTGCAAAGATTCCCAGTTTTCTGTGCAAAGCCACCCAGGGCCTAGATCACAGATACCAAGAGCGAATCTCAGGCGTGGCCTCCTAAAATCTCAAAACAATTCATGGCAATACTTCACTGAGGTCAGTTCCAGAAAGCAGTCTCTAAGTGGAATCACACAACAGTTCAAGCCCAGGTGAACACAGTTATCTCTTCCAACTGACACACAAATGACCACAATTAAAACCAAAACACTTTGACATGGCCCTCATTTTCTTCCATATAGACACTCATCATAACCTCTGGCTGGAGGTTTTCATGAGGAGCGCAGTCCAAGACAGTGTCCAAAATAAGCTCCCTTGCCACTCATTTGCTAAAGTCAGGGTGGCCTGGACATACTTTCTGTGAACCAGGCGTGATGAAATAGGCATGCTGTGAAGACTACACCGCTTCTCTACTTTGAGGCCAACTGACTCAGAGGTTAAGATTCTTTATGTGAATTGGAGTCATGAGAAAACCCAAGCACTTCTGCAGGGCTTTGGAGAACTCCTCTGACCCAAAGGATCCCTATTGATGGAAGTCAGGAACCTCACAGAGGAAGGCGAGACGTCATCCACAAGGACTGCTCTTTTGGCCATTTTGGTTTTGGATGCACACATGGGATCTTTCTTTAGATCCATCAGGTGCTGAGAATCTAAGCCACAGCCTCACACAGGGCCAAGAGGCTAAATCACACACATCCCTTTCCAAAGCAATAAAGCAAAGGGCCACAGGTGATGCCCATTCATTTCCATTTGAAAACTGTTTTCCTCAGGCTTCACAAAGGGGTGGCCTGAGGCAAAGAACTTCTTGAAATTAAGGGCAACAGAACATTATGTAAGCAAAAGGCCCAAAGCAGGGTTTCTCCACTGATACTTTACTGGTCACACTGATATCTGAGTTTTCTGAGATGCTCGCCATTCCCTGCAGATATCCAGTACATGGCCATGTCACAGAGCTTGGAGGTGGTACATATCTTGGACAAAAAAACATGAGCCAATTCTGGAGATTGGAAAGAATTCAGGAAGAAAATTGGTAATTAGGAAGATAGTAGGTGTTGCCCATCCTTAAGGAAAGCCGCAACCCATTCATAAATTGGGCAGGTTGAATGCTGGGAAGCTTTCTACTAGACAGGACAAATACGTTGATGCATTCTCGTTTCTAATGTATACAACCACGGACACAGTGGAATACACAGACATAGAAACACTCGCCTTGTCAAACGACTTACTAGAAACAGTACACTCCAAAAAAAAAAAAAAAAAAAAAACTAACCGCCTTTCCTACCTATTCTCAGAAGATGAGACAAAATCATAAACCCACAACCACACCCACAAAGTCACCTCCTTCCCCCAAGTAGGTCTGTGACTCTACGGAGTGTCCTCTGACTGGTGGGCCATACAATGTTTCCCCGAAATGTCCTGTCCTGTCTCAGATCTGGTCTACTTGGCCAACTCTTTTAAGTTGTCAGAAGGGAATTTTGAGCCACTACCTGCTTTCTCAGGAAAGGCCCCTCTTCAGAGCTCTCCTTGCTTTTGGCATCATAATATCAGTAGGAACAAAGAAAGACTGACTCTGTCTTTGGTAAATCCAAGCAAGTGAGCCCACTGGGACTGGGACTGGGACTGGCTCTGTGTGCCTGGCTTCCAGGATCCCAAGTTCAGAGAGATCCATCACGAAGGAAGTGAGGTGAGGTCACTTCCTTCAGGAACTGAATGAATTCACTGTCTTGTAAACCATTTTGTCCTAATAGTTGCTTCCAAGGGTCCCATTAGATGGAGGGTTCCCCTACTTCCTCTGAAATGTTCACAAGTTAGAATGGTATGTCAACCTTAGGAACCCGGGAATAGCTATCCACACAGGCCTGGTTTGGTCTTTCTCCTCTACATTAAGAAGAGAGAGGCTGATTCAGACACATCCCTTCATCCTGACCAGGGTGTTTGACATGGAAGATGACTTTTGCTCTCTCAGGTCCTTCATAGATGACTATATCTTCTCCAGGGTTCATTTCTACATGGATCTTTGAAGTTCTCAGCAGGTGGAAGATCCCCTACATTCCTGTATTGTAAGACCAACTCTGTCCCTGCTTTTCATTAAATTTAGATTGAGGGAACAGTGTATTCTTAGGGTTAATAAAATGTTTGAATTGGGTTAGGAATCATTCTGCGGGATGAATAATGGTATTGGGAACCTGCGATATTTATAAAAATATAGAGGTTAAATATATGAATAAAAACAGAAATCTAGGTAATTTTGAAGCCTAGAGGGCATTGGGCCCTTGATTGGGATACTTAACTTTGATTTACATTGTGCACAGATGTCTCAGAAAAATAGATATATAATGGCATAGAACCTTGTACCTTGGATGATTGAATGTCGAAGAGAACATCCAGTCAAAAACGGATAGTCGGTAGGATTAGGTAGATAGTAGGTTTAGGAAGAAGTGTCAATATAGGATTTGGAATATATGTTCTATCGCAATAGTGTTTTGGTTAGAGAGTGAAAGTAAACATAACTTCATGTGAGGGGTCAGTCACAATGATGAACTGGGGAAAATATGTAGGAAACCACATATCAATAGAGACATAATGAAATCAGGCAAAGTATAAAGTGAGTGATATGATTAGGCATTTTCAACAGGGTAGAGTTTGAATATATAATCTTTGGAAGAAACAAATATGTAGTCACCAACAGGATTGATAATTGAGAGGATTAGGCAACATGGACAGAAATGTTTTTAGTAATCCATGTTCACTTTCCATTCAGACTCCGGTACAATCATAAGTGTGACATTTACTTTTTGTGTCCCGAATATTACTGTGATAAAATGTGTATGTAGATCTGGTGACATGAGTATTTCTTACACCATTTCTGGCAGTAATATTTAGAAGACATATACATAAGTATTGGTTGTACAAAGAGGTGTGCCCTGTGTCTATGAATATAGAGATAATGCATGAATTGACCACACTGTGAATAAATAATATAGCTGATTCCACTTTAAATAATGGATGGAATTGATATCTGAAAATATTTAAGATATCTTATATTGATATAAAATCATTCATTCCAACCAGTTATACATCTATTGTTAATATTAGTGTTATTGTTTATCATGAACGGTGTCTGAGTTTCGCTTCAAAAATGATTATGAAAATTGAAAATAATGTGTTTTGTAAAGAAGTCTCATGAAAAGACCAGTCAAGAAACATGGATGAATACATGTGTTCTGAAGAAGGAATTGATTGAAAGTGAAACAAATGCCTATAAATTTGCGAAACTGTGGATGAAAAATATATCCTATGATGTGCATAAACTGAAGAAATCATAATGTACCAGTGTTGAATAAAAATGAACGTCAAAACACACAGCATGTCCCATTGGAATCTACTCGCATTGATGTTAAACTGGGTCAGTTACTGTAGAAATATTAGGATTTGTATGCAACATTCACTGAAGTTAGTTTTCACTAGTAGGAAAAAATATGTATTTCAGGTGGATGAATATTTCTGAGAATAATCATGTGAAAATTTGATTATAAATCCACATACATGAATATGAATGAATTTAGGAAGTGTGTAATAAGACACATATATTTCATATTTTGAAAAATCTGGAGACTGTATATATATATATATATATATATATATATATATATATACACACAGACATTAAAAAGTAGCAATATATATGCCAATCGAAATTCACCATGAAATATAAATCATCCACAGATGCAAAAATATTCATTTTACTGAACATGGATTTATGTATAATGTTGTTCATCTAGGAAGCTCACCCATAGGTTTAATTTTCTGTTCCAACAGTGTTTAGGAGCTGTGATGTCTTCTCGCAATTTGTATCTGCCAAGTAAGCCACCTCACAAGATTGTACGAGTGGTACCAGGTAGGATTCTGTATGTGCATATAAAAATACATGTGCTGAATATGCTACGGAGAAAGGGAGACACGAATTCATACATTTGTTTACTTTAAAAACACATGGAGAACTCTTTCAATAAAAAAATTAACTAGTTTATACCTTCTACCCAATATAATGCAAAAGACAATTCCAACTACACACCATGCCTTCTCTGAACTGCTTGTATTTCTATTCCGTTTGAGTTATTTTACTCCACCATATTAGGATTAGTAGTCAGAGTCTAATAGGGTATATGTTAGTGTCAGGGATTTAGTATTCTGAATGGAAAATTGGAAAATGAATCCAATGTGTATGCAAATATGTGCTACACAAAATTTTTCCCACTCTCATCAAGAACAATGCCTTGACAATACTTTCACCCCAAGTAAGACACAATTAGGGAAAAAGAGTTAGGAATTCTGAGAATACAAATCTGGAATGGAATATGATCAGGAGTTCACAAACTTGGAGGTGGTAGAGGAGTTTCCAAAAGTAAGGGACAGGGTCAAAACTCTCCATATAACAAGATGCCTTTACAAATAAGCGTCTGCTGGCTGCATCCTGTCAGTCACAAGGCATTTGGAAGCCAATGGCAGATCAAAATGGCCCCAGCGCATATTTTGTGTCACACACCTGCCCAACATTGCTCTAGGCCCACTGATCAGCAGGCTCCAACTTACTGGCATATCTGATCTACACCATTTTCATGAAACCCAGTCAATCAAGGCACCGTCTGGTATACTCATGATCAGCAACAGGACATCCAAAGTTTCTCCAGTGCCACCTGGTCATGGGAATTTCAAAAATTTCATGGTATTTATCTAGCCATTTTTCAAGGATGAAGTTGGAGGCACTATGGGTTTCAATTAATTCAGGAACCATTAAATGGTGAGGAAGCTCATTTCAATGAATGCTCTGAAGAACTCTCACAGGCAAGTCTTCCCAAAGAGTGGCCAAAAGGTCACATGAAGCCAGACCCATTGAGGTCTACAATGTGAGTTCCATGTGTGTTTTGACTCTCAACTATGGCTGCCAAGTCTTTAAAAATAAAATCATGTTATATCCTGGCTGAGATTCCCAGTGCTCTGTGGAAATCCACACTGGCCTTAGATCTCAGTTTCCAAGGGTCACTCTCATGCGTGGCCTAATATAATTCCGACAAAATTCATGGCAATACTGCTCTGAGGTCAGTTCCAGAACTCAGTCTCTAATGGGAGTCACACCAGAGTTCAAGCCCAGGTGGACCCAGTCATCTCTTCCAACCACGATACAAATGTCCACAATTAAAACCAAAACACTCCCACATGGCCCTCATCTTCTTCCATATAGACACTAATCATTACCTCTGGTAGCAGGTTTCCATGAGGGGCGCAGCCCACAACAGTGTCCAAAATAAGCTCCCTTTTTCCCTCATTTTCCTAAAGTCTGTGTGGCCTAGACACCCTTCCTGTTAACCAAGAGTGATCAAATAGGCATGCCGTTAATGCTGCTTTGCTTCTCCAATTTGAGGCCTAATTACTGTGCGGTTTAGATTCTTTATGTGAATTGGAATCATGAGAAAACCCATGCACCTATAGGCTAGCCTCTACAGGGCTTTAAATATCTCATTTGACCCAAAGTATCACTATTCTCACTTAATGGAGGTCAGGAACTTTACATAGGAAGGCGAGAGACTTCATCTACAATATCTGCTCTTTTAGCCATTTTTGTATTGGATGCACACATGAGATATTTCTTTGGATCCATCTAGTGCTGAGAATCTAAGCCACAGCCTCACACAGTGCCAAGAGGCTGATTCAGACACATCCCTTTCCAAAGCAATTAAGCACAGAGCCACAGGTGATGCCCATTCATTTCAATTTGAGAACTCTTTTCTTCAGGCTTCACAAAGGGGAGGCCTGAGGCAGAGACTTTCCTGACATTCAGGGCAATAAAACAATAGGTAAGCAAAAGGCACAAAGCAGGCTTTCTCCACTGAGACTTTACTGGTCATACTGATATCTGAGTTTTCTAAGAAGCTCGTCATTCCCTTCAGGTATCCAGTACATGTCCATGTCACAGAGCTTGGAGGTGGTACATATCTTGGGCACAAAAGCATGAGCCTATTCTTTAGAGAGGCCAGAATTCAGGAAGAAAACAGAAACTTTGGAGGATAGCAGATGTTGCCCATCCATAAGTCAAGTAGCAGTCCATTCATAAATTGGGCAGTATGAAGGCTGGCAAGCTTTCTACTAGACAGGACACATCCATTGATGCATTCTCTCTTCTTATGTCTACAACCACGAACACCGTTTTATATACAGACATAAAAACACTCGCCTTGTCAAAGTACTTACCAGAAAGAGTTCACTCAATCCAAACAAACCGCCTTTGATACCTATTCTCAGAACAAGTGAAAACCACAAACCTACACCTACACCCATAAAGGCACCTCCTTTCCCTAAGTAATTCTGAGACTATTTGGAGTGTCCTCTGACTAGTGGGCCACAGTATGTTCCCTTTAAATGGCATGTTCTCTCTCAGATCTGTCCTCCTTAGCCAACTCTGTAAAGTTGCCAGGAGCCAGCATTGAGCAACTACCTTTTTCTCAGGAAAGGCCCCTCTTCAGAGCTCTCTTGGCATTTTGCCATCCTCACATCAGTAGGTACCAAGAAAGACTGACTCTGTCTTTGGTAAATCCAAACAAGTGAGACCACTGGGACTGGGACTGGGACTGGCTCTGTGTGCCTGGCTTCCTGGATCCCAAGTTCAGATAGTTCCATCAACAAGGAAGTGAGGTGAGGTCAATTCCTTCAGGAACTGAATGAGGTCACTGCCTTGGCAACCACTTTGTCCTAACATTTGCTTCCAAGGGTCCCATGAGATGCAGGCTGCCCCTACTACCTGTGACAGTTTCACAAGTTAGAATGGTATATCAACCATAGGCACCCGGGAACAACTCTCTAAACAGGCCTGGTTTGGTCCATCTTCTCTACATTAAAATTTGAGAGCCTGATTCAGACACAACCCTTCATACTGACCAGGTTGTTTTCCATGGAAGATGACTTTTGCTCTCTCAGGTCCTTCATAGCTGCCTACATCTTCTCCAGTGATCATATCTGCATGGATCTTTGAGGTTCTCAGCAGATGAACAATCCCCTACATTCCTGTATTGTAATACCAACACTGTGCCTGCTCTTCTGTAAAGTTAGATTGAGGGAAGAGTGTATGGTTATGTTTAATAACATGTTTGATATGGGTTAGGAATTATTCTGCTGGATGAATAATGGTATTGGGAACCTGAGATATTTATAAGAATATAGAGTTGGAATATTGTAATGGTCGGGCAGGCATAGGAGGAAGAGACCACCAAGAGACTGTCTCATGCAACAACAAAGGGTTTATTGAGGGTCCAGCATGCTGGGGCTCAGAGCTCACTTGAATAGAGCAGAGAGTCCTGAGAACAGCTTAAACAGAGCTTATATACTTTCTTTGGAGAGGGCAGGGAGGGAAATTTATTGATGCGTCAGGGAGAGTGGGCAGTTTGCTTTCAACGGGATGATGGAGTACATTCTGCAGTTTGGCAGTTGGGGACAGCACATTCTGGGAACAAGATTAGCAAACAGTTCTCAAGATTTCAACAGTGTTTTATTAAGCATACAGAAAAATAGGAAGTGACAAGTACCTATTTTATTAACTTTTTATTCCCCAATTCTTCTTCTGGTTACTTTTAATTATGAAAGTGATCATTGAAGGGTGTCACATTTTATGTCTCCTAGTGGGGTATATTGTTGTCTGATTACCATAAGTTTAAATTGTCCAATTTGAGCTTCGAGAAAGGAAACTACATGGTTGAGCCAACAGGGTCCTACAGTTAGCAATAATATGAGGATTATTAATGGACAGGCCTGGGCTTATGAAAGCATAGTTAACCAGAGGGACTGTGTGAACCAAGACTCAAACCACCCTTTTTGGGCCTCTCTCTCTCGTTGACACTCTTAAAGGCATTTTCTTAATATACTCATAGGTTCTTATACAACTCCAGTATGGTCGGCATAAAAACAACCTTCTTCCCTCAATGCAGCACAAAGTCCCCCTTCTCTCATGAAGAGAAGGTTTAACCCTCGCCTGTTCTGTAAAACAACTTCAGAGAGAGAGGTTAAACATTCCTGTAAAGCTGTGATGGAGGTTTTATTATCTTTAATTTTTGGTCTATTGCTGCTTCTAATTGGGTCATTTGTTGTGTCCCATGGACTAGGGTTCCTGTGCTCACTCCTGCAGCAACTCCTATTCCTAATAGGATGGCTAAAGTGAGAGATACAGGTTCCCGGTGGAAACAGGTTGTATGCCCTCCGATTTGATCTTTAAATGAACATGCATCATCCTAGAACACTCTGGGAAACATCTGCACCATTACATAATTAATCACATCTGTTGACCATTTCATGAAAACATAAACAATGTTTAAGTATATAGAATTATACTGTTGTAGGTACGGAAAAGGAAAGAAATCTAAGATAGCACCGAAGACAGGGAAACAGCCCTATTTGGTTGCAAACGGATTTAGAGGGTATTGCTTCTGTTGTAATCAATTAATCTTCTGAACCCCAAGTTTAGGTAGTTTCAGAATTTGTACCCAACATGTAAGGGAAGCGGCTCAGAAGTTCACAGTCTGCAGAAGTTCACAAAAAGCAGTTTTTGTTTCTGTTATTTTTTCCTCTGTTCTCAGCAAGTTAACTTTTCAAGGACACTTGGGACAGGGAGAGCTTTTTCTTTTCTCTTTTTTTTTCTCCCTGCCAGCTGTTACCATGGAGCCTAGTTGGTAACTTCTTTACTTAGAATTGTAGCCATCTCTGTGAATCCCCAGCTCAAGGCCAGAGGCCTTGTTCACTTATTTTGTGAAAAACTCGTAAGGGGGTGTCTAGCTTAGGAGTGCTGATTTTTCCAGCCACTGGCCAAGTAGAACAGGGCGACATGAAAACACGGAGTTTATCTACATTGAATTCTTTTATAGGGACTCTTTTGCTGAAAGTCCTAAAGTCAGCAATGGTGAAGACTTCTGGAGAAGGTCATATAAGACTTTTCTGTGGGCCTGGTGAAGAGGGGCAAGACGTGGAAAGCAAGGCTGAGAGCAGCTCCGTTTATCTGAGAATTAGGAAGGAGAGATGTAAAAGAATATTGGGAAAGGGGTTTGTGATTTTCCTGGCAACAAAAACTTGAGCAGTAGAACAGGTAGAGCAGAGGGGACGACAGGAGTGAGTATCCCAAAAAGCCTGTGAGGGACTTTAAATTCTTAGTCACCTGTTTTCTGTGATGACAAGGCAACTTTAAAGGTCACTTTCATTACATCTTGGATAGTGGTCTGAGGGATCTCCTCAGCTGGTTTGAGCTTTGGGTTAGCTGGTAAGAGGACCTGATGGGACCTGCTCTGGGCACTTACTGGAGAAAAGAGGACTGAGTGGGTGGAGGGGTACCTCAGTACCTGATACCTCAGCAAGGGCGCAATTGTCTGAGAACCGGCCGAGGTTTGGTTTTTTGATCTAGTAAATGGAGGGGAGAAATCAGGTTGCTCAGGTGGGAGTGAAAGCAGAGAGTCTGGAGCAGAAGGCTGAGGGTTAGGATCTATTGGAGAAGCATAGTTCAGGACGTGAGTGAAGGAGGGAAAAGGTCTTCACATAGGGGAATCTCCTTCCACCCTTTTGATCACTTGTAGAAGTTAAAAATGTCATGCATAATTTGAGGATCTAGAGAGCTTTCTGGGGTCCATCAGTTTTGGTTGTCTAATTGGTAATATGGCCAATGCTGTGTACTGAATTTGATGGGGAGTTTGGGTTCCACCAGGCAGTCCCTGTATGCTAACATCCCCATGACTTACAGAAGAAGTTGGCTTTTTCCCCTCACAGCCGTGGCTCTTTGTGGCTTTGATAGTCTGCCATGCAAACATAGTAATCTGGGCTAGCCAACCTGCATCTTGCTCGCGTGTCCCTACATCCATAATGTTTGTTTCCATTATCGATGATACAGAAGGTATTTAATAGAATTTTAGTGGGATCCACTTTATCAGATATATCCCAATAGGAAAAACCTATAGCCAGCTGACAAATGTCTGGGTGGAGAGATGGCCACCAGGTCCCTATGGGGGCTGTAAGCGAGATAGACCATACTTCTTCTCTAGTAGGATTTGTGATCAGCCATCGCTGATGAACCACCTGATGAGGTTTAGGACTACTGGTGGCCAAGGGGAGAGTCTATAGCCTTATTCATATGGTGAATACACAATTTGAAAGGGTTACTAGTCATTTCCAGTTTCCAGCAAGAGTCTGGACAGAGCGCAGGCTTGAGATGAGAGGCATGGATTCAGGAATTGATTCCGTATACATTTACTGATGTAGGTGTTATAAGTAGTACCTGGTATGTTCCTTTCCATCGGGGTTCCAGGAATGAAACCTGATGTCTTCTTATGTAGATGAAGTCTCTTACATTATATTGAAGTGGAGTCCCCTTGTCCCCAGTTTGGTAGGCCGTGGCCAGCTGTTTGAACAGATATCAATGAGTTCTTTCAAGAGCTTTAAGTCTGTCAAGCTAGGGGGTGTGGAAGGGATCCTTAGGTCTTAGAGTTGGGGTTAGGTCCCTTACTGGAGGGAGGGCACCATAGAGAATTCCACAGGTGGTGAGGTTACACAAAGAAACAGAGGGAGTATTTCTTGCATGAAACAGTGCATAAGGCAGGAGCATAGTCCAATCTTTTATGCAGGTCTCTAAGAGTAATTTCGTAAAGGTCTATTTAATGGTTCTATTTATTTTTTCTACCTGTCCTGAGTTCTGGGGTCTATAAGCATAATGTAACTACCAATTAATAACCAGGGTACTGGTTAACCTATTCTCAGAACATGAGACAAAAAAAGAATCCCACACCAACACCCACAAAGGAACCTGCTTCCCCCAAGTACATCTGTGACTATCTGGAGTATTCTCTGACTGGTGGGTCATACTATGTTCCCCAAAAATAGCCTGTCTTGTCTCAGATCTGGTCTTCGTGGCCAACTCTGCGAAGATTTCAGGAGCCAGCATGAGCCACTACCTGCTTTCTCAGGAAAGGCCCCTCTTCAGAGCTCTTCTGGCATTTGGCCATCCCCACATCAGTAGGTACCATGAAAGACTGACTCTGTCCCTGGTAAATCCAAAGAAGTGAGCCCACTAGGAGTAGGACTGGGACTGGCAATGGGTGCCTGGCTTCCTGGATCCCAAGTTCAGAGAGTTCCAACACCAAGGAAGTGACGTGAGGTCACTTCCTTCAGAAACTGAAAGAGGTCACTCCCTTGGCAACCACTTTGTCCTAACAGTTGCTTCCTATGGTCTCTTGAGATGGAGGATGCCCCTACTTCCTGTGACACTTTCACAAGTTAGAATGGTATATAAACCATAGGCACTCAGGAATAGCTCTCCACACAGGCCTGGTTTGATCCATCTTCTCTACATTAATAAGAGAGAGGCTGATTCAGATACAATCCTTTATCCTGACCAGGTTGTTTGCCATGGAAGATGACTTTTGCTCTCTCAAGTCCTTCATAGCTGCCTACATCTTCTCCAGGAATGATTTCTGCATGGACCTTTGAGTTTCTAAGCAGGTGGAAGATCCCCTACATTCCTGTATTGTAAGACCAACACTGTCCCCGCTCTTCTGTAAAGTTAGATTGAGGGAACAGTGTATGTTAGGTTTAATAACATGTTCAATTTGGGTTAGGAATCATTCTTCGGGATGAATAATAGTATTGGGAAACTCTCTCAGATCTGGTCTCCTTGGCCAACTCAGTGAAGTTTTCAGGAACCAGTGGTGAGACACTGCCTGCTTTCTCATGAACTGGCCCTCTTCAGAGCTCTCCTGGCATTTGGCCATCCTCACATCAGTAGGTACCAAGAAAGTCTGACTCTGTCCTTGGTAAATACAAACATGTGAGCCCACTGGGACTGGGACTGGGACTGACTCTGGGTGCCTGGCTTCTTGGATCCCCAGTTCAGAGAGTTCCATCACCAAAGAAGTGAGGTAGGTCACTTCATTCAGAAACTGAATGAGGTCACAGCCTTGGCAAACACTTTGTCCTAAAAGTTGCTACCTAGGTTCCCATGAGATGGAGCCTGCCCCTACTTACTGTGACACTTCAAGCTAAGAATTGTATATCAAAAATCGGCACCCGGGAACAGCTCTCCACACATGCCTGATTTGGTCCAACTACTCTACATTAAGAAGAGAGAGGCTGATTCAGACACATCCCTTCATTTTGACCTGGTTGTTTTCCATGGAAAATGAATTTTTCTCTCTCAGGTCCTCCATAGCTGTCAACATCTTCTCCAGGGATCATTTCTGTAAGGACCTTTGAGGTTCTCAGCAGGTGGAAGATCCCCTACATTCCTGTATTGTAAGACAAACTGTGTCCTTACTCTTTTGTAAAGTTAGATTGATGGAAGAGTGTATGGTTAGGATTAATAACATATTCAATTTGAGTTAGGAATCATTCTGCAGGATGAATAATGGTATTGGGAATCTGCGATATTTACAAGAATAAATAGGTGAAATGTAAGTATGAAAACAGAAATCTAAGTAAGATTTGAAGCCCAGAAGGGAATTGGGCCTTTGATTGTGACACTTAGCTTTGAATTATGTTCTGCACAGATGTCTCAGATAAATCGATATAAAATGGCATAGGACCTTGTACCTTGGATGATTGAATGTCGAAGAGAATATCCAGTCAAAAGGGGACAGTAGGTGGATTAGGAAGATAGTAAGTAAGTTTAGAAAAAAGAGTGAGTATAGGAATTGGACCAAAAGTTCTTTAGCAACAGGGTTTCGGTTAGTGAGTGAATGTCAATGTCAGCACATGTGAAGAATGAGTCACAATGATGAACTGGGGAAAATATGTAGGAAAGCAGATATCTATAGAGACATTATGAAATCAGACAAAGTATAAAGTGAGTGATAGTATTAGATATTTTCAACAGGGTTGAATTTGAATATATAATCTTAGGAAGAAACAAATATGTAATCATTAATAGGATTGACATTTGAGAGCATTAGCCAAATTGGACATGGATTTTTTTAGTAATCCATGTTTACATTCCATTTAGTCTTTGGTACAATCATAAGTGTGAACTTTGCATTTTGTGTCCAGAATATTACTGTGATAAAATGTTTATGTACATCAGTTGACAGAGTATTTCTTCCACCATTTCTGGGAGCAATATTTTGAAGACATATAAATTAATATTGGGGGTACAAAGAGGTGTACCCTGTGTCTATGTATGTAGAGATAATGCATGAAGAGACCATACTGTGAATAAATAATATAACTGATTACACTTTAAATAATCGATTGAATTTATATCTGAAAATATGCAGAGAATCTTATATTGATATACAATCATTAATTCCAACCAATTATACATATAATGGTAATATTACTTTAATGGTTTATCAAGAAGGGTGTGTGAGATTTGCTTCAAAGCGATAATGGAAATTGAAAATAATGTGTTTGGAAAGAAGTCTCATGAAACGAGCAGTCAAGAAACATTAAGGAATACATGTGTTCTGAATCAGGAAGTGATTGAAAGTGAAACAAATGCCTATCAATTTGATAAATTGTGGATGAAATATTTATCCTATGATGTGCATTCACTGAAGAAATAGTAATGTACCAGAGTTGAATAAAAATGAACGTCAAAATACACTTCATGTCCCATAGGAATCTATACGCATTGATGTTAAACTGGGTGAGTTACTGTAGAAATATTAGGATTTGTGTGCACCATTCACTGAAGTTTGTTTTCAGTACTAGGAAACAAATATGTATTTCAGGTGGATGAATATTTCTGATAATAATCTTGTGAAAAGTTGATCATAAATCCACATATATGAATATGAATGAATTTAGGGAGTGTATAATAAGACACATATATTTCATATTTTGAAAAATCTGGAGAGTATATATATATATATATATATATATATATATATATATATATATATATAACACACACACAGACATTAAAAAGTAGCAATATATATGGCAATCTAAATTAATCATGAAATATATATCATCCACAGATCCAAAAATATTCATTTTACTGAACATGGGTTTATGTATAATGTTGTTCAACTAGGAAGCTCACCCATAGGTTGAATTTTCAGTTCCAACAGCGTTTAGAATGAGTGATCTATTCTCACAAATTGTATCTGCCAATTCATCCACCTCACAAGAATGTACGTGTGGTACCAGGTAGGATTTGATATGTGCATATAAAAATACATGTGCTGAATAGGCTACAGAGAAAGGGAGACAGGAATTCAAATATTTGTTAACTTTCAAACACATGGAGAACTATTTAAATTGAAAATTTGCTAGATTTATAACTCCTACACTACATAATGCAAAAGGCAAGTCCAACTATGCACCATGCCTCCTCTTAACTGCTTGTATTTCTATTTTGTTGGGGTAATTTATCTCCATCATATTTGCATTAGTAGTCAGAGTCCAGTAGGGTAGGTTTTAGTGTCAGGGATTAAGTATTTCGAATGAAAAATTAGATAATGAATCCAATGTGTATGCAAAAACTCTTCCCATTCTCATCCAGAACAATGCCTTGACATTACATTCGCCCCAAGTAATACACAATTAGAGGAGAAGAGTTAGAAAATCTGTGAATACATATCTGGAATGGAAAATGCTCAGGAGTTCACAAGCTTGGATGTGGAAGGGGAGTTTCCAAAAGTAAGGGACAGGGTTGATAGACCCAACCTGATCATTTATTAAAATTGGGAGCCCACTTGCCAGAAAGCCATGAAAAGATAATTTTGGCTTTATTATAAATTACTGCAAATTCTGAACCTGCTTGGAATGTTTGCCCATGCCTTAAACTCACCCATGCCTGGCTCTCTGACCAGATTGCAGCCCTCTCTGAAACTTTAGTGACACCTCATAAATATTTTCTTTCCCTGGCCAGACAACGAGTCTCTGAGGCTCTAATGGTCCTCATAATTTCTGATGTTGGGGTGAGCTTAAAAAAAAAATGTAAACTACCGTTACTGTGATGCTTGTTAAAGTTCTGTTATCTGTAACCCCCTTTTTGTGCATCTTTCTGGGCTATATAGCTGGGCTATAGGAAAGGTGGGTTTGCTGTCTTGCTCCCGCCATTTTGGGAGGGAGAGGTAGCCTTTCCATTTGAAATAATTAGCTTGCCTTAATTTGATTTTACTAGGAGTCAGTGGTCTTTACATGCGTTCCTGGTCTAATATTTTGGAGTTCCCCAGTGAGATGACCCTGCCGGACAAGATCACAAGACCAGACTGCTGTAAATTCTGAAGTTGGCCTTCCTTCCAGGGCTCCAAGCTTGAGAGCAACTCTAGGGTTTGTGCAACTTGAGATGGTCCAAGGCCTTGGAGTTAGCCTTCAGTTCAGGGAGCACTGCAGTGAACCACCGCATTAAAACTATTAGCAAGCACCTGGTGGAGGAGGCATCCATAGGTAATTGGTGCCTTTATAACATCTGATATCCGGTTAAGGGAGATCTCTTCTGATGACAGAGAGGTGGACTGAGGAGGCTCACATATACTCCTGTCTGGGACAGTAACAAGAATCATTCTGTCATCTGTTCTGTTCTCTAGGGAATTCATCTGGAAAGGTAGAGAGGTGCCAACGGGCACGCATGCGCTCCTACGGGGAGCTTTAGGAAGACATTGCATTGCTCCTCTGTTTTCCTGTTTCGGCGCCGGATTTCTGTTTTTTTTTTTTTTTTTTTTTGTTGTTGTTGTTTTGTTTTGTTCTGTGTTCTATATGTTTTTTGTTTGTTTGTTTTTGTGCATTTTGTTGTGTGATTTCTGTGGTGAAAACTTAAGGATATCGGACATGAAAATAAAGCAAGTAAGCCTGACACCCTTTGGACTGAGTTTAAAGGAACTGCATTGAACTTTACACCCGTTTGTTAAGCAGTATGAGAGAAGCCCCTAGCTGGCTGCCTGGAGCACACTCACTGCAGAGGGCAGTGCCTGCGGGGGACCTAAGAACTGAGTATCTCCCAGGTTAATAAGTGAAACTCCTTTAAAATCCCTTGTCCCTCCAGATAAAGAGAGTCACAACCTTTTGGCAGAGTCCCTGTGTTTATCTTTGTTAGCAAAGCAAGAAACCTTCGTTTTTCTTTTTCTCAAAACCCTGTCCTCATTTTTAAATTGGCATTAATTGGCTTCAAGTTCAGGAACCCAACTTTAAGTTACAAATTTTGATAACCCACCCGCACCCTGGAACTTTTTGAGAGCTGACTACAGAAATGTTAGGAGATGGAGCATGCTTGTGGTGGAACTGAAACAGAGGAGCAAATCCTGTAAGTAAAAGGAGGGACTGAGGGACTCCCAGCAGCTGCTGAAGCCTTATTTTTTCAGAGAATTCCCTAGGTCTTTCCCTGCAATTTAACGATAATGCCACCTCTGTCATCTTAAAAAAGAGGGAAAAAAAGGGGACACTAAATGCAGGAAAGTCACTATGGAGACCCTTGATTTTACATTTCAGGATGCTCCTCTGTGAAAACATCTGGTCCCCTTGTGGGGACATCTGTGGTGCAACTGGTGTAGGAGATTTTTCTCTTATCTGCTCTGTTTTAAAGGCTTCTGTCTGTCAGTCATAGTCTGGAGCTCCTTTCTGTCTGTCGTGTGTCTTTGTTTCTGGCACTTTAAGACATGTGCAATAATGTGTTGATATTATATATTGTTTCTTGGGAATGATTTTACCTGAATGTGTGTCTAAATGATGATGTTTTATTGTAACAATCTGGTAGCTTATTGGGTTTTTGAAGCACTGCAGAATCTTGCCGTTAAAAGTCAGATTGAGATAATTGTTTAGTTTATGATTTCAGATAATTCATGCCAGAGAACTTAAATACTTAGGATGGAAAACTAAAGAACTCTACTTCCAAGTTGGCAAGAAATTTTCCAATCATTCAGTCTTTTTTTTTTTTCATCAATTTTTAATTGGGTAGCCTGGAAAAATGTCACTGTGTGTACCAGTGCATTAATTTGAACAAGGATAGTAAATCATAGTATGGTATCTGTTGACAACACAAGATGTAAAGATATAAAATTTTGTAAATTTTGTCTTAAACTTGTATCAAAATTTTCAACATCCTATCTGGAAAATTATGGTTAAAATGCGTTAGGCCTGAGGTGTCTGCTCAGAATAGCAGCTTTTTCCTGCTCCTTCCAGACCTCAGCCAGGACTTAGATTGAAATGCAAATGAAAGAAGCCTGCAAGATCAGTAGGAGACTGATATGAGGCTTAAGGAAAAAAAAAGTAAATAGTATGGTATTTACTAATTACTGGTCAGTTATTTTTTCTAGGACTCTTATTTTTTTCCTTAGATCCTTTAATTTTTCTAACTCATAATTTTGATCCTACAGACCTAGGTTAATGTTTTTCTGATCAGTTCTATCTTTGACCAACTGTGGAGTTTTTAAAACATGGCAATGGAGATTTCACCTGCTAAAAGCTACAAGGCCTTTACTATTATTATGTGTGCACACTTTTGTTATTTGTTGTATGTCTATATATATATATATATTCTTAATCATATATATGATACAGAAATTAACATATATAAGGAGCGCTCATAATAAAAAAAGCACTCATAAAAACAAATTTTAAGGGATGCCCTCTCTCACCACTTCGGTTCAACATAGTTCTCGAATCACTGGCCAGAGCAATTAGACAGACGAAAGAAATTAAAGGCATAAAAATAGGAAAAGAACTCAAATTATCACTATTTGCAGATGACATGATTCTATACTTAGCAGACCCAAAAGGGTCTACAAAGAAACTACTAGAGCTAATAAATGAATTCAGCAATGTGGCAGGATATAATATCAACACACATAAATCAAAGACATTCATGTATATCAGCCACAAATCCTCTGAAATGGAAATGAGGACAACCACCCCATTCACAATATCCTCAAATAAAATAAAATACTTGGGAATCAACCTAACAAAAGAGGTGAAAGACTTATACAATGAAAACTACAGAAACCTAAAGAGAGAAATATAAGAAGATCTTAGAAGATGGAAAAATATACCCTGTTCATGGATAGGTAGAACTAACATCATCAAAATGGCGATATTACCAAAAGTTCTCTATAGGTTTAATGCAATGCCAATCAAAATCCCAATGGCATTTCTTGTAGAAATAGAGAAAGCAATCATGAAATTCATATGGAAAAATAAAAGACCCAGAATAGCAAAAACAATGCTAAGCAGGAAGTGTGAATCAGGCGGGATAGCTATACCAGACTTCAAACTATACTATAGAGCAATAGTAACAAAAACAGCAGGGTACTGGTACCAAAACAGGTGGGTGGACCAATGGTACAGAATAGAGGACACAGAAACCAATCCACAAAACTACAACTATCTTATATTCGATAAAGGGGCTAAAAGCATGCAATTGAAGAAGGATAGCATCTTCAACAAATGGTGTTGGGAAAACTGGAAATCCATATGCAACAAAATGAAACTGAATCCCTTTCTCTTGCCATGCACAAAAGTTAACTCAAAGTGGACCAAGGAACTTGATATCAAATCAGAGACATGGCGTCTGATAGAAGAAAAAGTTGGCTATGATCTACATACTGTGGGGTTGGGCTCCAAATTCCTCAATAGAACACCCATAGCACAAGTGTTAATAACTAGAATCAACAAATGGGACTTACTCAAACTAAAAAGTTTTTTCTCAGCAAAAGAAAGAATAAGAGAGGTAAATAGGGATCCTACGTCCTGGGAACAAATCTTTACTCCTCACACTTCACACAGAGCCCAAATATCCAGAATATACAAAGAACTCAAAAAATTAGACAATAAGATCACAAATAACCCAATCAACAAATGGGCCAAGGGCCTGAATAGAAATATCTCAGAGGAGGACATACAATCAATCAACAAGTATATGAAAAAATGCTCACCATTTCTAGCAGTCAGAGAAATGCAAATCAAAACCACCCTAAGATACCATCTCACTCCAGTAAGATTAGCAGCCATTAGGAAGTCAAACAACAACAAGTGCTGGCGAGGATGTGGGGAAAAGGGTACTCTTGTACATTGCTGGTGGGACTGCAAATTGGTGTGGCCAATTTGGAAAGCAGTATGGAGATTTCTTGGAAAGCTGGGAATAAAACCACCATTTGATCCAGCTATTCCCCTACTCGGTCTATTCCCTAAAGACCTAAAAAGAGCACACTATAGGGACACTGCTACATCCATGTTCATAGCAGCACAATTCACAATAGCAAGACTGTGGAAGCAAAACCTAGATGCCATTCAATAGACGAATGGATAAAAAATATGTGGCACTTTTACACAATGGAGTATTACTCTGCATTAAGAAATGACAAAATCATAGAATTTGGAGAGAAATGGATGGCATTAGAGCAGATTATGCTAAGTGAAGCTAGCCAATCCCTCAAAAACAAATGGCAAATGTCTTCTTTGATATAAGGAGAGTAACTAAGAACAGAGTAGGGACGAAGAGCATGAGAAGAAGATTAACATTAAACAGGGATGAGAGGTGGGTGGGAAAGGGAGAGAGAAGGGAAATTTCCTGTAAATGGAAGGAGACCCTCAGGGGTATACAAAATTACATACAAGAGGAAGTGAGGGGAAAGGAGGAAAAATATGAGGGGGGGAGAAATGAATTACAGTAGAGGGGGTAGAGAGAGAAGAGGGGAGGGGATGGGGGAGTGGGGATAGTAGAGGATAGGAAAGGCAGCAGAATACAACAGACACCAGAATGGCAATATGTAAATCAATGGTTGTGCAACTGATGTGATTCTGCAATCTGTATATGGGGTAAAAACGGGAGTTCATATCCCACTTGAATCAAGTGTGAAATATAATATATCAAGAACTATGTAATGTTTTGAACAACCTACAATAAAAATTAATTTAAAAAAAGTGGATCCAAAGATCTTTAATTCACGTGATTAAAATTGTTCAATTTAAATTGGATAAACAGATAAAAATAAATGTTTTTAAATTTAAGCTTACAAGTTTTTATAGGTGTTCAAAAATCTAATAAAATATTAATATCTACAAAATGTCTAAAATGCCTTGATTCTAGGACTTTTCCTTCAACAAAAAAATGGTTTACACTCTTCAATACATTTGTCTAATATTTTAATAAATAAGTAAAGTAAATTTGATGTGGAATTTCTCATTCTTGAGTACATTTGTTAGATACCCGATTGATTTACTAAGGTCTGTATCAGATTGTAAAAATCAGTCATGTGTTAAAGAGACAAAAATTTCTGAAAACATAAGTTTACCCATAACATTGTGTTTATTAAGTTTTATTTTTTCTAGAGCAAGCAACCATAAAAATTAAACAACTGATTAAATAAGAACTGTTATTTTAGAGCACTCTACTGCCATTTCTTTAAAAGCTAAACTTGGTTAATCTAGAAATATCAATGTAATTTTGATGCTATTAATGTGCTCATATCTTCCAGGTATACAAGTCTGTAAGTTAGAAACATTTAAAGAGCATTATATCAAGCTGGTATTCTGAAGTTGTATGGTAAAAAAAAATGTAGTGGGGATTTATTTACCTGTTATCAATAAGATATGTAAAGTTTTATGTTACTTTTTTCATTGGGGAACAATTTAAATGTATTTTTAAGTTAATCAGAGCCTAATATATGTAAAGGTTAAAATCTTTCAGCCTTTCTTTAATCCATGTTTTAAATGTGATGTCATATGATGTTAGATAATGTTCATGTGACCTCAAACAATTTATGTAAACTTTGTAAAATGATATTTAAAAAACAATGATCAGCTTTAGAACTAAAACACTTAATATTTATAAAGAGGCCTGCCTTACCTGAGATAAGGCTCTGTGTCCCATCTTACTACATGTGAGAATGACTACAAAAGGAGTAGGTCAGATTTTATTTCATTTAAAGTTATGTTCAAAAGTTCTTTTGTTTTTCTGTGAAGATTACTAGGATCTCAAACAGGGCATATAATGTATAACTCAGCCAAAAAATTCAGGGTAGCTATTACAGAAACTAAGTATTTTTACTCTTGTTAAAAAAATTTTATTTTTAATTTGCTTATAAGTGATCTAAAGATTCCCTGTTAGTCTTTTACAGAAGTGTTGCTTTAATAACACAACATGGGTTAATTTAAGATAATAAGTCATCACCTACAAGACAGACAGAATAATACATATCCCAATTAATGAAAAGATAAATAATAATTAAGTTATAGATATTAAAGCCCAGTACTCTCAATATAAGGCTGTTAAAATTTATTTGCTGGATGTTTAAGATTAGGATTTAAAATTAAAGTTAAATGAATCGGCCAAGAAAACAAATATTAATATTTTAAGGTATACACTTTATGTTAGCCTCCCAAAATAAGTAAGACTGGAGGTTACAAAGAAGGATTCTCAGACAGGAATGCCTGATAACTATAAAAAGAGACTATTAAGAGGAGCTGCCAGAGGCAGAAAATTTAGTTTAGGGCCTACAGATATTCCTAACCTACAGAGGTAGGCTTGGTGTTTGCTAGTACGATTATCCAGCCCTGAGTAACAGAATTAAAGGTTTCTCTATTAGACACAGAGGTCATACTAGAAAAAGGATTTTGCAAGATCAGATGACATTAAATTAATAAACTGTATCTTATGGGGAGGGACAACTGTAAAACAAGAAATTAAATATTAAGTTGACAGTCCTGATAACTGAGGATATTAAAGAATGGTGAGGGAACTTCTATACGGTGACATGTTCCAGCTGCTGCAACATTTATTCATTACTCATCGTTTTTGTTACTCTCATAGAAGAACCCATTCCCAGATGACTTTACAACCTGTTCTTCCCCAACCAGACTTCAAACCAAGCTGAAATCTAAAAGGCAACTCATGTCCCTCAACTAAATTCTAAAAGGCAACTCATGTCCCTCATGCCATGACCCTTATGTCACCCTCTCTCAGCGCAGAAGAATCCAAAATGCGTGAGGCCTCCCTTCTTACAACAATGGAGCCAAAAATAAATAGACTATCAATATACGTAATTAATTAAGTCAGGTAAAATCAGGGAGACCCGTTTTGGGTGAGTTCTAGAAATTTGGAGACTGTTACCTGAGGGATTTAAATTTCCTCAGTGCACTTCCCTTAATCTATCAAAGATTTGAAAGGAACACATAAGAAAAGGGGGGAATGATAGGCCCAACCTGATCTTTTATTAAAATTGGGAGCCATCTTGCCACAAAGCCATGATAAGATAATTTTGGCTTTACTATAAATTACTGCAAATTCTGAACCTGCTTGGAATGCCTGCCCATGCCTTGAACTCACCCATGTCTGGCTCTCTGACCAGATAGCAGCACTCTGTGAAACATTAGCGACACATCATAAATATTGGCCTTCCCTGGACAGACAATGACCATCTCTGAGGGTCTAACGGTCCTCACAAATTCTGATGTTGGGGCCAGCAAAAAAAAAAAAAAAAAAAAAAAAAAAAAAAAAAAATATATATATATATATATATATATATATATATATATATATATATATATATAAACTACCATTAGTGTGATGCTTGTCCGAGTTCTGTTATCTCTAACCCCCCTTTTGTGTAACTTTCTGGGCTTTAAAGCTGGGCTGTAGGTAAGTTGGGGTTGCTGTCTTGTTCCGGCCGTTTTGGGAGGGAGAGTTAGCCTGGCTGGTGAAAATAATAAGCTTAGTTTAATTTGATTTTAATTGGAGTCAGTGGTCTTTTCTTGCATCCTTGTCTAACAGGTAAACACTCCACAAACATGGAGCTCTGCTGGCCTAACGACTTTTTGAGAAACTGCCTCTGAGGTTGGGCACTTGAAATATATGTTGTTTTCAGGAGCTTTAGCTTCCTTTGTTGTGAGACCATCAAAGCTGGCTCTGCATCTATGTGACCTGAAGAAATTGGTTTCTTATTTTCCAATGAAAATGAGGCAAAGTGCTGAATTCTCTCTTTGTAGGTAAACTGCGGCCACTGAAGGCTAAGTGTCTCCCTGTGTGGACTGTGTACCCATTTAGTCATCCTCCACTATTCATGGTGTTTCTTGCTGCTGCACTGGGAGTTTGGTATTTGCTCTACGAAATACAAGAAGTTCAACTGGGACACAGTGCGGAAGGTAGTTCTGTCACGTGTGGTCGGTCAGAGTCTGCAAGAGAATGCACCAACCAGGATTCTATCCCACATAGCTTGCCCACTTGAAGATAGCAACCTGATTCGTAACATTGCCCTGAAACCTCTCCATATAACAAGATGCCTTTACATATAAGGGTCTGCTGGCTGCACCATGTCAGTCACAAGCCATTTGGAAGTCAATGGTAGATCCAAATGGCCCCAACACAAATGTTTTATCCCACACCTGCACACCACAGTTCTGGGCCCAATACTCAGCAGACTCCAACATACTGGCATTTCAGTTCTACACCATTTTCATGAAACCCAGTCAATCAAACCACTGTCTGGAACACTCCTGATCAGCAACAGGACATCCAAATGTTCTCCTCTGACACCTGGTTATGGGAATTTCAAAAATTTCTTGGTATTTATCTAGCATTTTTCACGGATGAAGTTGGAGGCACTGTAGGTTTCAATTCTTTCAAGAACCATTAAATGGTATGGAAGCTCATTTCAATGAAAGCTCTGGAGAATTCTCACAGTCAAGGCTTCCCAAAGAGTGGCCAAAAGATCACATGAACCCAGGCCCATTGAGGTCTAGAGTGTGAGGTCCATGTTTGTTTTGAATCTCATCTATGGCTGCCAAGTCTTTCATAATAAAATCATGTGATATCCTGGCTGAGATTCCCGATGCTCTGTGGAAAGCCACCCTGGGACTTGATCTCAGTTTCCAAGGGCGACTCTAATGCGTGGCCTCCTAAAATCCCAAGAGAACTCATGGCAATATTTCTCTGAGGTCAGTTTCAGAACTCAGTCTGTAAGGGGAATCACACCAGACTTCAAGCCCAGGTGGACCCAGTCATCTATTTCAACCACCACACAAATGACCACAATTAAAACCAAAACACTCCCACATGGCCCTCATCTTCTTCCATATAGACACTCATCATAACCTCTGGCTGGGGTTTTCCATGAGGGGCAAAGTTCACGACAGTGTCCAAAATAAGCTCCC
Organism: Callospermophilus lateralis; assembly: GCF_048772815.1. Lineage (NCBI taxonomy): Eukaryota > Metazoa > Chordata > Mammalia > Rodentia > Sciuridae > Callospermophilus > Callospermophilus lateralis. The sequence continues at coordinate 192,099 of NW_027512885.1, read as the reverse complement.
TTACCCCTCATTTGCCTAAAATCAGGGTGGCCTGGACACCCTTCCTGTGAACCAGTAGTGATCAAATATGCCTGCCATTTGTACTGCCCAGCTTCTCCAATATGAGGCCTACTGACTGTTTGGTATAGATTTTTTATGTGAATTGGAGTCATGAGAAAACCCAAGCAATTACGGGCTAGCCTCTGCAGGGTTTTGAAGAACTCATTTGACCCAATGGATCCCTCTTCTCACTTGATGTAGGTCAGAAACCTTACAGAGGAAGGCGAGGGACTTCAACCACAATGACTGCCCTTTTGGCCATTTTGGTTTTGGAAGCACAAAAGGAATGTTTCTTTAGATCCATCAGGTGCTGAGAATCTAAGCCACAGCCTCACACAGGGCCAAGAGGCTGATTCAGACACATCCCTTTTGGAAGAAATTAAGCAAAGAGCCACAGGTGATGCCCATTCATTTCCATTTGAAAACTGTTTTCTTCAGGCTTCATAAAGGGTTGGCCTGAGGCAAAGACCTTCCTGACATTCAGGGCAACAGAACATTATGTAAGAAAAGGCCCAAAGCAGGGTTTCTCCACTGAGATTTTACTGGTCACACTGTTATCTGAGTTTTCTGAGATGCTCGCCATTCCCTTCAGCTATCCAGTACATGGCCATGTCACAGAGCTTGGAGGTGGTACATATCTTGGACTCAAAACCATGAGCCTGTTGTGGAGAGTGGCCAGAATTCAGGAAGAGTACAGGAACTTAGGAATATTGTAGGTGTTGCCCATCCATAAGGCAAGCCACAGTCCTTTCATAAATTGGGCAGGATGAATGCTGTTAAACTTTCTCCTGGAGAGGACAAATCCATTGATGCATTATCTTTTCTAATGTCTACAACCAGAGATACAGTGGGATACACAGATATAGAAACACTTGCCTTGTCAAACAACTTACTAGAAACAGTCCACTCAATACCAAACAAATAGCCTTTCCTACCTATCACGCCTTTCCTACTGTATCAACATACACTAGTTATTCATCACCCCCTGCCCCGGTTATTTTGCTGCAGTGGGACTGCTGCAGATGGTGGCCCATACAGGGAGCCCTGGGACACTTGGGGGTAAGTGACGAATAAAAGCTGCCCATCCATAGATAGGATGGGAGCAAATCTGCTCATCCCTAGGCAGATAGGGGGAGAGGAAAAACGGTCATTTCAAAAAATGGAGAAGATTGATACAGTATGATTGTGTCTTGTTTTATCTCAATGTATTGTATTGTCTTTGTGATGAAAATAAGGAAGGGGTGAGAAGTAAATTGATAATGGAAAGAGGCACCCCAGTGGAAACAAGTGCAATTAGGGCATGTGTTGATGGAAGCCCAGGAAGTCTAATCAGAAAAAAAAAGAAAGTTAAGAAGAAGAAGGATTATCAGGAAAAAAGTTTCAGCAAAAGGCTGTTACTGAATACTTTTCGTTTCCGGAGTGTGTGTGAATAGGCGCCTCGGCTGCCACATGCTCAAGCCAGTCACTGTGCAGCAAGGGCTTTTCAAGAAGTGGCAGCCGGCAATTCCCCGCCCCCAGCCTGGGGAGTGGGGCCCCGTGGCAGTTTGAGTCCTGGACACTCCCCAGGGCCATCTGTGGCTGCCCAGGATGCTACAGCCAGCCATAGATGCTACTGGCTCCCTGATGTTTGGTCATTTTCAATGCCAATAACTAAGCTACAATGGTTCTCCCACACCCGGAAGATAATAAATAATAAGCACTATTAAGGCTTTTTTCAAATGTAAAAAACCTTGAGATAATGTACTAAATTTTTCAGAAGGTTGTTTTCTTAGCACCTGGTGGAATACTATAGGATTTTCTTTAGCCAGTGGTAGGAGTTCCTGCCTTCATCCCAGTGCCGGTGAGGACAAGGGTGGAAGAATTTCCAGTGTTGCTGAAAACCGGAGGAGACTTCAGCTGAGAAACGGAGGAGACTTTGGATCAAGCTAGCTGCCTTCAGAACTTTCCTGGGCTGTGATTTAAGCTAGCTGCCTGCAGAATTTACATGGACTGTGATTTAAGCTAGCTGCCTGCAGAACTTACCAGGACTGTGATTTAAGCTAGCTGCCTGCAGAACATACCTGGACTGTGGTTTACCTGAACTGTGAGTTAATCTATTGAGACACTGCTTTACCTGGACTGAGACAACAAACTGTAATCTATAACAAATTTTAACTCGGTGTCTTTGCTAACAGTGTCATTGCTGGTATTATTTCTCCAAGTGCTTCATCAATTGGCTTGTATTGTGACATTTTGTATCCTCCCTTTCTGTTTGTAGCAGGTTATTTATGGTGTTTCTGTAAAAACCACTGTGGTCTTTATTTAAATTAAATAAAAGGGGGAAATGTTAGAGTCTGTAAACATGTCAAAATAACACCTGGCATTTTGCCAGGGGAATGTTAGAGAGTGTAAACAAGTCTGGATGATGCCTGGCAAAATGCCAGAGGGAGTGTTTTGAGATGTAACAAAAGCGAGCCATTAAGTGTGGAGATTCCTGATTGGTTGACTGCAGTATCTAGTTTATGTTAATTAGATAAGCTGGGTGGAATGTATAAATACCTCTATTGTCCTACAATAATTGGCTTCCACTCCTGCTATATCAACATACACATGTTATTCATAACCCCCACCCCCCGGTTATTTTGCTCCAACTGGACAGCGGCAGTATCTGCCAAGTCAGAAACCTCTCAAGTATGAACATGTGATACCAGGTAGGATTCTATATGTGCATATAAAAATACATGTGCTGAATAGGCTACACAAAAAGGGAGAGAGGAATTCACATATTTGTTAACTTTAAAAACACATGGAGAACTATTTTAATTAAAAATTGACTAGATTTATAACTCCTACCCTATATAATGCAAAAGGCAAGTCCAACTATACAACATGACTCCTCTGAACTGCTTGTATTTCTATTTTGTTTGGATTATTAATCTCCATCATATTAGGATTAGTAGTCAGAGTCTAGTAGGGTATGGGTTAGTGTCCAAAATAAGCTCCCTTGCCCCTCATTTGCCTAAAGTCATGGTGGCCTGGACACCCTGCATGTGAACCAGGAGTGATAAAATAGGACTGCAGTTAATACAGCTCTGCTTCTCCAATTTGAGGCCTACTGACTGTCAGGTAACGATTCTTTATGTGATTTGGAGTCATGAGAAAACACAACCACTTCTTCAGGGCATTGAAGAATTCATTTGAACCAAAGGATTCCTATTCTCACTTGATGTAGGTCAGAAACCTAACAAAGGAACTCAAGAGACTTCATTCACCATAACAGATCTTTTTGCCATTTTGGTTATGGATGCACACATGGGATCTTTCTTTAGATCCATGAGGTGCTGAGAATCTAAGCCACAACCGCACACAGGGCCAAGAGGCTGATTCAGACACATCCCTTTACAAAGAAATTAAGCAAAGAGCCACAGGTGATGCCCTTTCATTTCCATTTGAAAACTGTTTTCTTCAGGCTTAACAAAGGGGTGGGCTGAGGGAAAGAACTTCCTGACATTCAGGGCAACAGAAATATAGGTAAGAGAATGGCCAAAGCAGGGTTTCTCCACTGAGACTTTCCTGGTCACACTGATATCTGAGTTTTCTGTGATTCTCCCATTCCATTCAGCTGTCCAGTACATGGCCATGGCACAGAGCTTGGAGGTGGTATATATCTTGGACACAAAACCATGAGCCTATTCTGGAGAGTGGCCAGAATTCAGGAAGAAAACAGGAACTTGGGAAGATAGTAGGTGTTCCCCATCCATAAGACACACCGCAGTCCATCCATCAGTTGAGCAGGATGAATGCTGGGAAGCTTTCTACTAGACACGATACATCCATTGGTGCATTCTGTTTTTTAATGTCCAAAACCACGTACACAGTGGGATACACCGAACTAGAATCACTCACCTTGTCAAACGATTTACTAGAAACAGTCCATTCCAAACCAAACAAACCACCTTTCCTACCTATTTTCAGAACATGAGACAAAACCACAAACTCACACCCACACCCACAAAGGCATCTCCTTCCCACAAGTAAGTCTCTGACTCTCCAGTGTGTCCTCTGTCTGTTGAGCCAAACTATGTTCCCCGAAATGGCCAGTCCTGTCTCAGTTCTGGTTGCCTTGGCCAACTTTGTGAAGTTGTCAGGATCCAGTGGTGAGCCACTACATGCTTTCTCAGGAAAGACCCTCTTCATATCTGTCCTGGCATTTGGCCATTCTCTCAGCAGTAGGTACCAAGAAAGACTGACTCTGTCCTTGGTAAATCCAAACAACTGAGCCCAGTGGGAGTGGGACTGGGACTGGCTCTGGGTGTCTGGCATCTTGGATCCCAATTTCAGAGAGTTCCAATACCAAGGAAGTGAGGTAGGACACTTCCTTCAAGAACTGAATGAGTTCACTCCCTTGGCAACCACTTTGTCCTAACAGTTGCTTCCAAGGGTCCCATGAGATAGAGGCTGCCCCTACTTCCTGTGACACTTTCGCAAGTTAGAATGGTATATCAACCATAGGCACCCGGGAACATCTCTCAACAAAGGCCTGGTTTGGTCCACCTTCTCTACATTTAGAATAGAGAGACTGATTCAGACACGACCCTTCATCCTGACCAGGTGGTTTGCCATGCAAGGTGACTTTTGCTCTCTCAACTCCTTCATAGCTGCCTACATCTTCTCCAGGTATCATTTCTGCATGGACCTTTGAGGTTCTCAGCAGGTTTAAGATGACCTACATTCCTGTATTGTAAAAACAACTCTGTCCCTGCTCTTCTGTAAACTTAGATTGAGGGAAGAGTGTATGGTTAGGGTTAATAAAAGGTTCGATTTGGGTTAAGAATCATTCTGCAGGATGAATAATTGTATTGGGAACCTGTAATATTTACAAGAATGTAAAAGTGAAATATTAGAATGAAAACAGAAATCTAGGTAAGATTTGAAGCCCAGAAGGGTATTGGGCCCTTGATTGGGATACTTAGCTTTGAATTATGTTCTGCAGAGATGTCTCAGATAAATGGATGTACAATGGCATAGGACCTTGTACCTTGGATGATGGAATGTCGAAGAGAACTTCTAGTCAAAAAGGGATACTCGGTATTATTTGAAAGATAGTCAGTAGGTTTAGAAAGCAGAGAGAGTGTAGGATTTAAACCAAAAGTTCTTTAGCAATAGGGTTTCGGGTAGAGAGTGAATGAAAATGTGAGCACATGTGAAGAGTCAGTCACAATGATAAACTGTGGAAAATATGTAGGAAAGCAGATATTAATAGAGACATTAGTAAATCAGGCAAATGATAAAGTGATTGATAGGATTAGACATTTTCAACAGGCTTGAGGTAAAATATATAATCTTAGGAAGAAACAAATATGTAGTGACCAATAGGATTCACATTTGAGAGCGTTAGGCAACCTGGACATGGATGTTTTTAGTAATGCATACTCACTTTCCATTAAGGCTTTGGTAAAATCATAAGTGTGAACTTTGCTTTTTGTGTCCAGAAAATTACTGTGATAAAATGTATATGTAGATCAGATGACATAAGTATTTATTCCACCGTTTCTGGGAGCAATATTTTGAAGATATATAAATTAGTACTGGCATTACAAATGGGTGTACCCTGTGTCTAGGAATATAGAGATAATGCATGAATAGACAAAACTTTGATTAAACAATGTAACAAGTTCTAAATTTAAATAATGCATTGAATTGATATCTGAAAATATACAGAAAATCTTATATTGATATGCAATCATTCAATCCAACCAGGTATCCATCTTATTTTAATATTAGGCTTATGGATTATCATAAAGAGTGTGTGAATTTTGTTTCAAAGGTGATTATGGATTTCAGAAATAATGAGTTTGGAAAGAAGTCTCATGAAGAGACCAGACAAGAAACCTGGAGGAATACAAGAGTTTTGAATAAGGAAGTTATTGAAAGCGAAACAAATGCCTATAAATTTGTGAACTTGTTAATGAAATATATATCCTATGATGTGCATAAACTGAAGAAATAATAATGTACCAGTTTTGTTAAAAAATGAACGTCAAAATACACATCATGTCCCATAGGAATCTACAAGCATTGATGTTAAACTGGGACAGTTACTGTAGAAATATTTGGATTTGTATGCACCATTCACTGAAGTTTGTTTTTAGTACTAGGAAACAAATATGTATTTCAGGTGGATGAATATTTTTGAAAATAATCTTGTGAAAAGTTGATTATAAATCCACATACATGTACATGAATGGATTTAGGGAGTATATAATAAGACACATATGTTTCATATTTTCAAAAATCTGGAGAGTGTATATCTATCTATCTATCTATACACACACACACACACACACACTCAAACAGACATTAAAATGTAGCAATATATATATATATATATATATATATATATATATATATATATATATATATATATATATATCATGAAATATATATAATCCACAGATCCAAAAATATTAATTTTACTAAACGTGGATTTATGTATAATGTTGTTCAACTAGGAAGTCACCCATAGTTTGAATTTTCACTTCCAACAGCATTCAGAGGAGTGATCTCTTCTGACAATTTGTATCTGCTAAGTCAGCAACCTCTCAAGAATGTACATGTGATACCAGGTAGGATTCTAAATGTGCATATAAAAATACATGTTCTGAATAGGCTACAGAGAAAGGGAGAGAGGAATTCACATGGTTGTGAACTTTAAAAACACATGGAGAACTGTTTCAATTAAAAATTGACTAAATGTATAACTCCTACCCTATATAATGCAAAAGGCAAGTACAACTATACAACATGAATCCTCAAAACTTCTTGTATTTCTATTCTGTTGGGGTTATTATTCTCCATCATGTTAGGATTACTAGTCAGAGTCTAGTAGGGTATGGGTTAGTGTCCAAAATAAGCTCCCTTGCCGCTCATTTGCCTAAAGTCATGGTGGCCTGGACACCCTGCATGTGAACCAGGAGTGATAAAATAAGACCGAAGTTAATACTGATCTGCTTCTCCAATTTGAGGCCTACTGACTGTCAGGTATAGATTCTTTATGTGAATTGGAGTCATAAGAAAACCCAAGCACTTCTTCAGGGCTTTCAAAAATTTATTTGAACCAAAGGATCCCTATTCTCACTTGATGTAGTTCAGGAACCTAACAAAGAAAGGCAAGAGACTTCATCCATCATAACTGATCTTTTTGAAATTTTGGTTTTGGATGCACACATCGGATCTTTCTTTAGATCCATCAGGGGCTGAGAATCTAAGCCACAACCGCACACAGGGCCAAAGGGTGATTCAGACACATCCCTTTGCAAAGAAATTAAGCAAAGAGCCACAGGTGATGCCCATTCATTTTCATTTGAAAACTCTTTTTTTCAGGCTTCACATGAGGGTGGCCTGAGGCAAAGAACTTCCTGACATTCAGGGAAACAGATACATAGTAAGAGAATGGCCCATAGCAGGGTTTCTCCACTGAGACTTTCCTGTTCACACTGATATCTGAGTTTTCTGAGATTCTCCCATTCCCTTCAGCTGTCCAGTACATGGCCATTTAACAGAGCTTGAGGTGGTACATATCTTAAACACAAAACTATGTGCCTATTGGGGAGAGTGGCCAGAATTCAGGAAGAAAACAGGAACTTAGGCAGATAGTAGGTGTTGCCCATCCATGAGGCAAGCCACAGTCCATTCATCAATTGGGCAGGATGAATGCTGCGAAGCTTTCTACTAGACAGAACACATCAACTGATGCATTCTCTTTTCTAATGTCGACAACCACGGACACAGTGGGATACACAGACATAGAAAGACTCGCCTTGTCAAACGACTTACTAGAAACAGTTCACTACAATCCAATCAAACTGCCTTTCTTTCGTATTCTCAGAACATGAGACAAAACCACAAACCCACACCCACACCCGCAAAGGCACCTCCTTCCCCCAAGTAGGTCTGTCATATCCGGAGTGTCCTCTGACTGGTGGGCCATACTATGTTCTCCCAAAATGGCCTGTCCTGTCTCAGATCTGCTCTACTTTGCCAACTCTGTGAAGTAGTCAGAAGCCAGCGGTGATCCACTACCTGCTTTATCAGGATAGGACCCTCTTCAGAGGTTTCCTGGCATTTGGCCATCCTCAAATCAGTAGGTACCAAGAAATATTGACTCTGTCCTTCGTAAATCCAAACAAGTTAGACCACTGGGACTTGGACGGGTTATGGCTCTGGGTGCCTGGCTTCCTGGATCCCAAGTTCAGAGACTTCCATCACCAAGGAAGTGAGGTGAAGTCACTTCCTTGAGGAACTGAATGAGGTCACTGCCTTGGAAACCACGTTGTCCTAACATTTGCCTCCAAGGTTCCCATGAGATGGAGGATGCCCCTACATCCTGTGACACTTTCACAAGTTCGAATCGTATATCAAACATAGGGACCAGGGAACAGCTCTCCACACAGGCATGGTTTGGTCTATCTTCTCTGTATTAAGAAGAATGAGGCTGATTCAGACACATTCCTTAATTCTACCAGGTTGTTTGACATTGAGATGACTTTTGCTCTCTCAGGTCCTTCATCGCTGCCTACATCTTCTCCAGGGATCATTTCTGCATGTACCTTTGAGGTTCTCAGCAGGTGGAAGATCCCATGCATTCCTGTATTGTAAGACCAACACTGTCACTGCTCTTCTGTAAAGTTAGATTGAGGGAACAGTGTATGGTTAGGGTTAATAACATTTTCATTTTCGGTTAGGAACCATTCTGCTGGATGAATAATGTTATTGGAACCTGTGATATTTATTAGAATACAGACGTGAAATATATGTACATAAACAGAAATCTAAGTAAGATTTGAAGCCCAGAAATCATTGGGCCCTTGATTGGGATACCTATCGTTGAATTACATTCTGCAAAAATGTCTCAGAGAAATCGATATACAATGGCATAAGACCTTGTAACTGGATGATTGAATGTAGAAGAGAACCTCCAGTCAAAAAGTGATAGTCGGTAGGATTAGGAAGATAGTAGGTAGGTTTTAAGAAGAAGAGTGAATATAGGATTTGGACCAAAAGTTCTTTAGCAATAGGATTTCGATTAGAGTGTGAATGTAAGTTTCAGAACATGTGAAGATTTAGTCACAATGATGAACTGTGGAAAAGCAGATACCAATAGAGACATTACAAAAACAGGCAAAGTATAAAGTGAGTGAGAGGATTAGACATTTTCAACAGGATTGAGTTTGAATATATAATCTTTGGAAGAAACTAATTTGTAGTTACCAAAAGGATTTTCATTTGAGAGCATTAGGCAACCTGGACATGGATGTTTTTAGTAATCCATGTTCACTTTTCATTTAGCTTTGATACAATCATAAGTGTGACCTTTGCTTTTTGTGTCCAGAATATTTCAGTGATAAAATGCATATGTAGATCAGGTGACATGGGTATTTCTTCCAACATTTCTGGGAGCAATATTTTGAAGACGTATAAATTAGTGTTGGGGGTACAAAGAGGTGTACCCTGTGTCTATGAATATAGAGATAATGCATGAAAATACCACATTGTGAATAAATAATATAACTGCTTCCACTTTAAATAATGGATTGAATTGATATCTGAAACTAAGTAAGAAATCTTATATTGATATACAATCATTCATTCCAACCAGTTGTACATCTAATGGTAATATTAGGGTTATGGTTTATTATGAGGGGTGTGTGAGTTTTGCTTCAAATGTGATAATGGAAATCGAAAATAATGTGTTTGGAAAGAAGTTTCAAGAAAAGACCAGTCAGAAACGGAGGAATACATGTTTTCTGAAGCAGGAAGTGATTGAAAGTGAAATAAATGCCTATAAATTTGTGAACGTGTGGATGAAATATATATCCTATAATGTGCATAAACTCAAGAAATAGAAATGTACCAGTGTTGAATAAAAATAAACTTCAAAGTACATATCATGTCCCATAGGAATCTACTTGCATTGATGTTAAACTGGGTCAGTTACTGTAGAAATATTAGGATTTTTTTTTTTTGGTGTTATACTACAATTTATTTTAGCACTAGAATGCCACAGAATGTAGAGGAAAGAGCAATGGATTTTTAGTTATAGCACTAATAATCCAACATTTAATGTCTTTTTTGGGGAGTCTAGAAATTACATAAGGCTATGTAACATATATTTTATTATTTAACATTCATAAATGGTTGGGATTTTAGTAATATTTCTAGTTTTTTATTTTTTATTTTTTAAGTTGTTGATGGATCTTCATTTTGTTTATTTGTATGTGGTGCTGAGAATAGAACCCAGTTCCTCACACATACTAGGCAAACATGTTAACACTGAATCACAAACCCAGCCGCTCCACTTTTGTCTTAACATCGAACACGCCTCTCCCTCTTCTTTACTCACTTTCTTCCTCATTTTTCCCCTTCTCTCTCTTCCTTTTTCGTTTTTCCTCCATATCTATTTTTCTCTCATGGCATTACAAACAGTTGTATGCTATGAAATTTTAATTTGAGACTGTTTTTTATAGTCACTTTTTTTTTTAAAAAAATTTAATAATTATAATCACCTGATAGATATATTACAATACATTTATTATACATATGTGTCTATATTCATGCATATGCATTACATATATTATGTATATATATATATATACATATATATTTAAAAGTACTTTGATTAGCCTGTTAGAAATAATATACACCAAGACTTTCTTAATTCTGAAGTCTTCCAGAATTAACATCTTACAATGAAAATCAAATAAACATATTTAAGAAAAAAGGTATCATTCTTTATTATCAATATTGATAATTTAATGTTTTCTATCACGTTACGCTGTAATATGGCATATTATATCTTATGAATTAGAGAAATTTTTTTGAACAACCTATTATTTAAGGACCATATGCACTGACATTTTAAATGGCTTTCTTATGATTTCAATTTCTATCAATTATGTATTAATTGCCAAATACTTATTTTAGTACTTTTCATATTCATAATTGATATAAAGTGAATTGTTTAATTTTTCTGGTAATTAGTTACTTATTACAGTAGGGACATTATTAATAGTTCTAAATTTTTATAAGTAAATGGTACAAAGATATTTTCATGCAAAATTAAGAATAATTGCATGCTCTAAATATTTGATTGTTGATACATATAATACAGAGCTTTTGATGAGTCTCTTCCCAGTAAAACATAAAATGCAAAGATATCGTTGGGTATGTATGTCCAAATAAAGATAATGAAAAATACACATTATCAGCTAGAAACTATTAAATAAAAGATGAAAAGAACAATCCAACACATTGTACCAACTTATCAGATGAGGCAGTATTCTGAAAGAATAGCCTAAGACTAGACCTGGTCCATGACAAAATATTTACCAAAAAATGAAATATGAAAAATATAGGAAACACTATGAATTTTTCATGAAGGTAGGTGGATTATCCTTTAATCTCAATTAAGTGTATTTTCAAAAGCCAGTTTTCTGGAAAAATAAATTTGTGATAGATACAACTACACAAAACAAAGTTTCTGCTTAGCAAAATGAATGCATCTCAACACTTTTTTAGCTGATTTCTTGCCACTCAATTTTAAACCTTTATTTATTTATTTATTTTTATTGATTGTTCAAAACATTACAAAACTCATGATATATTATCTTTCATACATTTGACTCAATTGGGTTATGAACTCCCATTTTTCCCCAAATACGAATTGTAGAAGCACATTGGTTACACATTCACATTTGTACATAATGGCATAATAGTGATGTTGTATTCTGCTACCTTTCTATCCCCTACTATCCCCCCTCACCTCCCCTCCCATCTTTCCTCTCTACCTCATCTGCTGTTGTTCAATTCTCTCCATTGTTTTCCCCCCATTTCCCCTCACAACCTCTTATATGTAATTTTGTGTAACATTGAGGGTCTCCTACCATTTCCATATGCTTTCCCTTCTCTCCCCCTTTCTATCCCCCCACTCGTCTTTGTTTAATGTTAATCTTTTTCTCATGCTCTTCCTCCCTGTTCTGTTCTTAGGTGCTCTCTTTATATCAAAGAAGACATTTGGCATTTTTTTAAGGATTGGTTAGCTTAGCTTAGCATAATCTGCTCTAATGCCATCCATTTCCTTGCAAAGTCTATGATTTTGCCATTTTTTAGTGCTGAGTAATACTCCATTGTGTATAGATGCCACAGTTTTTTAACCATTCATCTATTGAAGGACATCTAGGTTGGTTCCACAGTCTAGCTATTGTGAATTGTGGCGCTATGATCATTGATGTGGCAGTATCCCTATAGTACGCTCTGTTAAGACCCTCTAGTCCGAGAAGGGTGATAGCTGGGTCAAATGGTGCATTCATTCCCAGCTTTCCAAGAAATCTCCATACTGCTTTACAAATTGGCCTTATCAATTTTCAGTACCACCAGTAGTGTACAAGTGTACCCTTTTCTCCACATCCTCGCCAACACTTATTGTTGTTTGACTTCATAATGGCTGCTAATCTTACTGGAGTGAGATGGTATCTTAGGGTGGTTTTTATTTGCATTTCTCTGACTGATACAGATGGTGAGCATTTTTTTATGTACTTGTTGATTGATTGTATGTCCTCCTCTCTGAAGTGTCTGTTCAGGTCCTTGGCCCATTTGTTCATTGGGTTATTTGTTATCTTATTGTTTAATTTTTTGAGTTCTTTGTATATTCTGGATATTAGGGCTCTATCTGAAGTGTGAGGGGTAAAAAATTGTTCCCAGGATGTACACTCTCTATTTACCTCTCTTATTGTTTCTCTTGCAGAGAAAAAACTTTTTAGTTTAAGTAAGTCCCATTTGTTTATTGTTGTTATTAACTCTTGGGCTATGGGTGTCCTATTAATGAATTTGGAGCCCGGCCCCACAGTATGTAGATCATAGCCATCTTTTTCTTCTATCACATGCAGTGTCTCTGATTTCATCACTAGCTCCTTGATCCATTTTGAGTTAACTTTTGTGCATGGCGAGAGAAAGGGATTCAGTTTCATTTTGGTGCATATGGATTTCCAATTTTCCCAGCACCATTTGTTGAAGATGCTATCCATCTCCCAATATGCTTTTAGCCTCTTTATCATATATAAGAATGTTGTAATTTTGTGGATTGATTTCTGTGTCCTCTATTCTCTACCACTGATCCACCTGCCTGTTTTGGTACCAGTACCACGCTGCTTTTATAACTATTGCTTTGTAGTACAGTTTGAACTCTGGTATCGCTATACCTCCAGATTCAAATTCCTGCTTAGAATTGCTTTTGCTATTCTGGGTCTTTTGTTTTTCCATATGAATTTCATGATTGCTTTATCATTTCTACAAGAAATGCCGTTGGGATTTTGATTGGCATCCATTTTAACCTGTAGAGAACTTTGGGTAATATCACCATTTTGATGATGTTAGTTCTGCCTATCCCTGAACAGGGTACATTTTTCCATCTTCTAAGATCTTCTTCTATCTCTCTCTTTAGGATTCTGTAGTTTTCATTATATAAATCTTTCACCTCTTTTGTTAGGTTGATTTCCAAGTATCTTATTTTCTTTGAGGATATTGTGAATGGAGTGGTTTTCCTCCTTTCCATTTCAGAAGTTTTGCTCCTGATATACATAAATGCCTTTGATTTATGCGTGTTGATTTTATATCCTGCCACTTTGCTTAATTCATTTATTATCTCTAGCAGTTTCTTTGTAGACCCTTTTGGGTCTGTTATATATATTATCATGTCATCCACAAATAGTGATAATTTAAGTTCTTGTTTTCCTATTTTTATGCCTTTAATTTCTATTGTCTAATTGCTCTGGCTAGAATTTCAAGAACTAAATTGAATAGAAGTGGTGATAGAGGGCATCCCTGTCTTGTTCCAGATTTTAGAGGCAATCCCTTCAGTTTTTCTCCATTTAGGATGATGCTAGCCTGAGGTTTAGCATATATAGCTTTTACAATGTTGAGGTAAGTTCCTGTTATCCCTAGTTTTTCTAGTGTTTTGAACATAAAGGGATGCTGTATTTTGTCAAATGTTTTTTTCTGCATCTATCGAGATGATCATATGGTTCTTGTCTTTAAGTCTATTGATGTGGTGAATAGTATTTATTGATTTCCGTATATTGAACCAGCCTTGCATCCCAGGGGTGAATCCTACTTGATCATGGTGCACAATTTTTTTTGATATGCTTTTGTATTCGATTCATCAGGATTTTATTGAGAATTTTTGTATCCAAGTTCATTAGAGATATTGGTCTGTAGTTTTGTTTCTTTGAAGTGTCTTAGTCTGATTTCAAGATCAGGGTGATTTTGGCCTCATAGAATGAATTTGAAAGAGCTCCTTCTTTTTCTATTTCTTGAAAGAGCTTGAAAAGAATCAGTATTAATTCTTCTTTGAAGGTTTTGTAGAACTCCGCTGTTTACCCATCCGGTCCAGGGCTTTTTTTCGTTGGTTATCTTTTGATGGCTTCTTCTATTTCTTCCTTTGTCATTGGTCTGTTTAAATTGTGTGTGTCTTCCTGACTCAATCTGGGCAGATCGTATGACTTAAGAAATTTATTGATATCTTCACTATCTTCTATTTTATTGGAATATAGGGTTTCAAAATACTTTCTAATTATCTTCTATATTTCTGTAGTGTCTGTTGTGGTATTGCATTTTTCACCCCCTATGTTAATAATTTGAGTTCTCTCTCTTCTTCTCTTCGTTATCATGGCTAAGGGCCTGTCAATCTTATTTATTTTTTCAAAGAACCAACTTTTAGTTTATCAATTTTTTCAATGATTTTTTGTTTCAATTTCGTTGATTTCTGCTCTTATTTTAATGTCGTCTACTACATTTGCTGTTGTTTTGCTCTTCCTTTTCTAGGTTTTTGAGGTGTAGTGTGAGTTCATTTATTTGTTGTTGTTTTTTTCTTTTTTTGAGGAAAGAACTCCAAGAAATGAATTTTCCTCTTAAAACTGCTTTCATTGTGTCCCATAAATTACAGTAGGTTGTGTCTGTATGGTCATTTGTCTCTAAGAATTTTTTTGTCTCCTCCTTAATGTCTTCTGTAACCCATTGATCATTCAGTAGAATATTGTTCATTTTCCATGTGATGTAGGATTTTTCCTTCCTTCTTTTATCATTGATTTTCAGTTTCATTTCATTATGATCTGATATGGTGCATGGTATTATCTCCACGCCTTTATATTTACTAAGAGTTGCCCTATGACCTAATATATGGTCTATCTTTGAGTAGGATCCATCTGCTGCTGATAAGAAGGTGTATCCACTTGATGATGGTTGATATATTCTATATATGTCAGTTAAGTCTAGGTTATTGATTGTGCTGTTGAGTTCTATAGTTTCTTTATTCAGTTTTTGTCTAGAGGATGTGTCTAATGGTGAGAGCGGTCTGTTGACGTCACCTATAATTATTATGTTGTAGTCTATTTGACTCTTGAACTTGAGAAGAGTTTGTTTTATGAGTGTGGCAGCTCATTTGTTTGCTGCATACAAATTGGTAATTGTTATGTTATATTGGTGGATGGTTCCTTTTAACGTTATATAGTGTCCTTCTTTATCCCTTTTGATTAACGTAGGTTTGAAGTTGATTGTATTTGATATGAGTTTGGCCACTCCTGCTTGCTTCCGTGTGCCCTGTGAGTGGTATGATTTTTCCCAACCTTTTACTTTCAGCCTGTGTATGTCTTTACCTATCATATGAGTCTCCTGAAAGCAGCATATTGTTGGATTTGTTTTTTTGATCCAGGTTACTACCCTATGTCTCTTGAATGGTGAGTTTAGGCCATTAACATTTAAGGTTACAATTGAAATATGATTTGTACATCCATTCATGTTAATTTATTTATTTATTTTAGTTTGGCTAGTTTTTACTTTTTGGTTATTTTCCTCCCCCTTTACTGAGATACCTCCCACTGTTAGTTTGGGGCACTATTTTTCAATTCTTCTTCTTGTAGTATTTTGCCCAAAATCCTTTGCAGTGCTGGTGTTATGGGTGTGAATTCTTTTAGTTTTTATTCATTGTGAAAGACTTTAATTTTATTGTCAAATCTGAAGCTTAATTTTGCTGGATACAGTATTCTTTGTTGGAATTCATTATTTTTCAGTGTTTGAAATACATTGTTCCAGGATCTTCTCACTTTCAAAGTTTGTGATGAAAAATCAGTCGTTAATCTAATTGGTTTACCCCTGAATGTAATCCGCCTCCTTTCTCTCGTAGCTTTTAATATTCTCTCCTTGTTCTGTATGTTGGCTATCTTCATAATTATATATCTTGGAGTTGGTCTATTATGGTTTTGAATGTTTGGGGTCCTGTAGGCTTCAAGGATTTGGCAATCCATTCCATCTTTCATCTCTGGGAAGTTTTCTAGAATTATTTCATTTAATATGTTGTCCATTCTTTCGGTTTGAATCTCTATGGCTTCTTCTATTCCGATGACTGTGAAATTTGTTTTTTTTATGACATCCCATATCTTTTGAATAGACTGCTCTTGGGACTTAAGCATCTTTTCTGTGTTGACTATATTCTTTTCAAGTTGATAAACGTTGTCGTCATTATCTGATGTTCTGACTTCTATTTGATCTAGTCTATTTGTAATATTCTCGTTTGAGTTTTAATTAATAGTTTCCTGCATTTCTAGGATTACTGTTTGATTTTTTTTAAGATCTATATCTCCTGGTAAAGCTTGTTCTTTGCCATTTGAATTTGTTTAATTCATTTTCAAAATATACTTTTATTGCTAGGACTTGCTGATTCATGTATTCTCTAATATCCCTTTCCATCTGAGTTAGGTAAGCCTTGAGTTTTTTTCCCTATCCCTGTTTCTGATGATTCTAGGTCCTCCTGTAGAATTAAGTTGTCCTGCATTGTTTGTACACATTTTTTTCCTTTGTTTTTTCATGATGTTCACGTTGTTTTCCATCTCTATTTGATTGCTGTTTTTCTGCTCTATTCTATAGATTTGTTTTGGTTTAATATATCTGTTGTCTCTCCTTTGTGTTGGTAGACTATGCCTGCTAAAGTGAATTCTGCTTGGAAGGAATTGCGATGGCCGAGCTCCAGTGATGTCACCTGTCTGCTATGGCGGGCCCCAGGCTCCTTGCCAGGGTGTTCAAATGGGAGTGGGCTGGGACTGATCTGTCTCTGTTTGTTTTCAACTCCCGGTGGCCGGCGGGCGGGCGGTCTCCAGCTGTCCAGTCACACAGTCAGCGGGTGGGCTGTCACTGGTGGGCGGGAGATCTCTAGCCACCCAGTTGCACGTGCAGCCAGCGGGTGATTGGTCGCTGGTAGGCAGGTGGGCACCAGCCACCCAGTCGCACCAGCAGCGGGCTGTTTGTGACCAGTGGGCGGGCGTTCTCCAGCCACCCAGTCACGCGGGCCTGGCCTCTAGTCCCCTGTTATCTCCTGCTAGTCCTGGTTTTTCGTGCTAGACCAGATTTCCCCTGAGTGATGCCTCTCGGCAGCTCATACTGTCCTCTGGGCCTGCCGTTTCTTGGGTGTGGATGGTGTCTATGGGGAACCCCGGCACTCTATTGTTTTGATTTTTTCCTCTTGCCCCTCTCCCAGCTCTGGCTAGACAGGTTTCGTTTTCGCCGCTGATGGGAGGGGAAGTTGAAGGTCAGGTGCCTCTAGTTTTCCCGACGTCTTTATGCAGGCTCTCTCTGATAATCTCTCCAATGGAAAGCCTAAGAGAGATTTTATGTGAATTCCCTGCTGTATGGGAGATGAGCTGAGTAACACAAACCTGTTTTATTGTTGCAATCTGTTGGAGAGTGGCGGTGGTTACTTCTGCTCTCCAAGATGGTGACCGTTGGTTTCCTTGGTGGAGTTTTTATTGTGGGGGGATAGAACTGTAGCACTTCCTTCCCCGTTTGAAATCCCAAACTCAGCCCGGGGCTCAGTTGGAGGTCAGCCAGCAGGATTCCACAGAATCTGCAGCAACGTTTCTCCCTGCCGGCTGGTCGCTTCTAGGTGGTGCCCTGCTGTCTCTAGCCACGGGGCAGGCCACACAGATTTGTCAGCCCGGATCTCCGGTCGCACATTTGGCTCGTGTTTGAGACTCAATTACCGGACCTCATTGATGGAAATCATTCTTCTAGGTTTCGGTGCACACCCATTTTTCTGTAAGATCCTAACAAGATAATTTTTTGTCGTTCTAACTCGTTATTCACCTGTGAAGTGGCGCAGTTCACAGGGTGTGAGTGGCAGATTCAGAGACATCCCTTCATCCTGACCAGGTTGTTTGCCATGGAAGATGACTTTTGCTCTCTCAGGTCCTTCATAGCTGCCTACATCTTCTCCATGGCTTATTTCTCCATGGACCTTTGAGGTTCTCAGCAGGTGAAAGATCCCCTACATTCCTGTATTATAAGACCAACTCTGTCCGTGCTCTTCTTTAAAGTTAGATTGAGGGAACACTGTAGGGTTAGGGTTAATAACATGTTTGATTTGGGTTAGGAATCATTCTGTTTATGAATAATTCTATTGAGAAGCTGCGATATGTATAAGAATATATAGTTGAAATATATGTAGGAAAACAGAAATCTAAGTAAGATTTGAATCCCAGAATGGCATTGGGCCCTTAATTGGGATACTTAGTGTTGAATTACGTTCTGCACAGATGTCTCAGGTAAATTGATATACAATGTCATAGGACCCTGTACCTTGCAAGATTGAATGTAGATGAGAACATCCATTTAAAAAGGTATAGTTGTTATTGAATGGTTAATTAAATAGGTACTTGTCACTTCCTGTTTTTCTCTATGCTTAACAAAACACTGTTGAAATCTTGAGAACTGTTTGCTAATCTTGTTCCCAGAATGTGCTGTCCCCAGTTTTCAAACTGCAGAATTTACTCTCTCACCTGGTTGCATGCAAACTGCCCACTCCCACTGACCCATCAATAAACTTCCCTCCTTGCCCTCGGCAAGGAAAGTATATAAGCTCTGCTCAAGCTCTTCTCAGGGCTCTCTGCTGTATTCAAGTGAGCTCTGAGCCCCAGCATGCTGGAACTCCAATAAACCCTTTGCTGTTTCATGAGTCAGTTTCTTGGTGGTCTCTTCCTCCAATGCACGCCCGACCTTTACACATGAAGTTTCCACTGATATCTGGCAGCGGCGGATGAGAGACCCCAACGGGCTACTCTTGGGGTAAGTAAGTCTCCTATTCCTGGTTTCAGGTTTCAGGTTAGGACTTTGAAAATTGGCTATTGATGAAGAGTGTGAGCTCTCTCCGACAGTGGCTGACAGACGTGTCACAGAGCCACAGGCCACGTTCCTGGAGGACGCCCCAGAGGACTTGGGAAATTTAGTTATAATAGATTCCTCGACTCAGTGATATTTTGTTTTGGATTCGGTATTGCCAGCCCATTGGTTATTGCCGGCTACTCAGTCCTGATCTCAGTGTTGGACGTCCATTGCCTGTCTTTATTGTCTTGTCTTGTCTGTTTCATGTGTCGTTGCTTTCACTGTTTGTGGATCTTTCATTATGGGACAGAGCACTTCAATGCTAGATCTCAGTTTAAAGGGCGACTCTTATGCGTGGTCTCATAAAATCCCAACACAATTAATGGCAATACTTCTCTGAGCTCAGTTCCAGAACTCAGTCTCTAAGGGGAATCACACCAGAGTTCAAGCCCAGGTGGACCCAGTCATCTCTTCCAAATGCCACACAAATGACCACAATTAAAACCAAAACACTCCCCAATGGCCCTCATCTTCTTCCATATAGACACTCATCATAACCTCTGGCTGGACGTTTCCATGAGGGGCATAGCCCAAGACAGTGTCCAAAACATGCTCCCTTGCCGCTAATTTGCCTAAAGTCAGGGTGGCCTGGAAACCCTTCCAGTGAACCAGGATTGATCAAATACACCTGCCATTAATACTGATCTTCTTCTGCAATTTGAGGGCTACTGACTGTCAGGTGTAGATTCTTTATGTGAATTTCAGTCATAAGAAAACCCAACCACATCTGCAGTGCTTTGAAAAACTCATTTGACCCAAAGGATCCCAATTCTCACTTGATGGACGTCAAGAACCTAACAGAGGACGGAGAGAAACTTCACCCACAATGACTGCTCTTTTGGCCATTTTGGTTTTGGATGCACACATGGGATCTTTCTTTAGATCTATCAGTTGCAGAGAATCTAAGACACAGCCTCACACACGGCATAGAGTTGGATTCAGACACATCCATTTCCAAAGCAATTAAGCAAAGAGCCACAGGTTATGCCCATTCATTTAGATCTGAAAACTGTTTTCTTCAGGCTTCACAAAGGGGTGTCCGAAACAAAGAACTTCTTGACATTCAAGGCAACAGAACATTATGTAAGCAAAAAGCTCAAAGAAGGGTTTCTCCACTGAGAGTTTACTGGTCACACTGATATCTGCGTTTTCTGAGATGCTCGCCATTCCCTTCATCTATCCAGTACATGGCCATGTCACAGAGCTTGGAGGTGGTACATATCTTGGACACAAAACCATGAGCCTATTCTGGAGATTGGCCAGAATTCAGAAAGAAAATTGGAAATTACTAAGATCGTTGGTGTTGCCCATCCTTAAGGAAAGCTGCAATCCATTCATTAATTGGGCAGGATGAATGCTGGGAAGCTTTCTACAAGACAGGACAAATCCATTGATGCATTCTCTTTTCTAATGTCTACAACCACGGACATAGTGGGATACACAGACATAGAAACACTCGCCTTGTCAAACGTCTTACTAGAAACAGTTCAACCCCAAAAAACAAACCACCTTTCCTACCTATTCTCAGAACATGAGACAAAATCATAAACCCAAAACCACACCCATATTGGCACCTCCTTCCCCCAAGTAGGTCTGTGACTCTAGGGAGTGTCCTCTGACTGGTGGACCATACAATTTTCCCCTGAAAAGTCCTGTCCTGTCTCAGGTCTGTTCTCCTTGACCAACTCTGTTAAGTTGTCAGAAGCTAGTGTTTAGCCACTACCTGCTTTCTCAGGAAAGGCCCTTCTTCAGAGCTCTCCTTGCTTTTGCCATCCTAACATCAGTAGGTACAAAGAAAGACTGACTCTGTCCTTGGTAAATCCAAACAAGTGAGCCCATTGGGACTGGGACTGGGACTGGCTCTATGTGCCTGGTTTCCAGTATCCCAAGTTCAGAGAGATCCATCACCAAGAAAGTGAGGTGAGGTCACTCCCTTCAGGAACTGAATAAATTCACTGCCTTGTAAACCATTTTGTCCTAATAGTTGCTTCCAAGTGTCCCATTAGATGGAGGCTTCCCCTACTTCCTTTGAAACTTTCACAAGTTAGAATGGTATGTCAACCTTAGGAACCCGGGAATAGCTATCCACACAGGCCTGGTTTGGTCAATCTCCTCTACATTAAGAAGAGAGAGGCTGATTCAGACACATCCCTTCATCCTGACCAGGGTGATTGCCATGGAAGATGACTTTTGATCTCGCAGATTCTTCATAGCTGACTATATCTTCTCCAGGATTCATTTCTGCATGGACTTTGGAGGTTCTCAGCAGGTGGAAGATCCCCTACATTCCTGTATTGTAAGACCAACTCTGTCCCTGCTTTTCTTTAAATTTAGGTTGATAGAACAGTGTATTCTTAGGGCTAATAAAATGTTTGATTTGAGTTAGGAATAATCCTGCGGGATGAATAATGGTATTGGGAACCTGAGATATTTATAAAAATATAGAGGTTAAATATATGAATTAAAACCGAAATCTAGGTAATTTTGAAGCTCAGAAGGACATTGGGCCCTTGATTGGGATACTTAACTTTGATTTACATTGTGTACAGATGTCTCAGATAAATAGATATACAATGGCATCGGACCTTGTAGCTTGGATGATTGAATGTTGAAGAGAACATCCAGTCAAAAACGGATAGTAGGTAGAATTAGGTACAGAGTTGGTTTAGGAAGAAGAGTGAGTATAGGATTTGGAACAAAAGTTCTGGAGCATTAGGGTTGTGGTTAGAGAGTGAAAGTGAACATAAGTTCATGTGAAGGGTCAGTCACAATGGTGAACTGGTGAAAATATGCAGGAAACCACATATCTTTAGAGACATTATGAAATCAGGCAAAGTATAAAGTGAGTGATATGATTATGCATTTTCAACAGGGTTGAGTTTGAATATATAATCTTAGGAAGAAACAAATTTCCCCTTCCTCTCCTGTTTTCTCTTTTCTTTCCACTATACAAAGTCTAATCTGGGACAGAAAAGATCCGTCCTTTATAGGGCATATCAGGACATATACAGGATTGCCTGGAGCCCTTAGTTTGGGTAATGATTTAGCAGATAAAACTACGCATGACATACATATTTTCTCTACAGTAGAAGAAGCTACAAATTTTCATAAAAAATTCCATGTCAATGCTAATACTATACATAAGCGCTTTAAAATAACAAAGGAACAAGCTAGACAAATAATAAAACAATGTCAAAATTGTGTGACCATTTTACCACAAGTTAATCTTGAAGTCAATCCTAGAGGATTGATACCTAACCATATTTGGCAGATGGACGTCACAAACTTGCCAGAATTTGGAAAATTAAAATATTTGCATGTTACAGTTGATACTTCTTCTGAATTTTTGATGGACTCCCTTCGTGCTGGAGAAAAAAAACTAAAGATGTTATAGCTCATTGCTTACAAAATTTTGCCACTGTGGGCATTCCAAAACAGTTAAAAACAGATGTTGCCCCTGGTTATACTTTTACCTCTTTTAAAGAATTTTGCTCATCATTTTGCATTACTCATATAACAGGAATCCCATACAATCCGCAGGGACAAGGCATAGTTAAATGAGCTCATCAAACTATTAAAACGTACTAATTAAACAAAAAAAAAAGGAATTGGGAAGGGGTATATATTCCCCAAAGATAAACTTAAAATAACCCTTTTTACTCTAAACTTTGGAAATTTGGATTCATCAGGGCTTAGTCCTGTGGAAAGGCATATGTGTCCAAAAAATGTACATAAGCCCAAGGTACTTTGGAAGGATATTCTAACAGGACAATGGAAATGTCCTGACCCAGTAATTGTCTGGAGTTGGAGGTCTGTTTGTGTGTTTCCACAGGGAGAACAGCAGCCGATTTGGATTCCAGAGAGACTAACTAAAGCGATTTCTACAGATTAAAAGAATATGATTTGGCTCAAATCCATAACAGCTGATATCCAGAACTCCAGTTTGGCTATTCTTACATCTGTGACAAATCCAGGATGCTTTTTTCAATATCTATTTTATTATTACCCTTTCCCATGTCATGAAGTTCTATTTTGTTTTTTGAGCTCATACAAACCTAGGTTAATGTTTTGCTGATCAGTTCTATTTTTGGACTATAGAGTTTTTAGACATTGCAATGGAGATTTCACCTGTAAAATGTTATAAGGCCTTTACTCTTATGTTATGTGTTGTATGTATTATATTACGTGTGCACACTTGTGTTTTTTGTTATATGTTTGAATGTACGTATGTCCATATATCATATATGATGAGCGCTCATGAAAAAAAATGGATCCAAATATATTTTTATACACTTGATGTAAATGTTTTAATTTAAATTAGGTAAACACCTGTTGAGGATTGTTTTAAAATGTGTACAAAAAAGGAGGTTAACAGATCTGTTTGTTTACTTTCACCTTTTCTTATCATTATATTTAATAATTCTCTTCAAGACAATGTAAATTGTTAAGAAAATTGTTTTCTTTTAGTACCTTCTGGAATGTTACATAATTTTTCTTTGGCCATTATTGCCAAAATTCCTATCTTCATCCCAGTGCCTGTAAAGACAAAGATAAAACCAATCTACAGCTTCTGCAATAGCCATCACTGAACTGCTTGCAGAACTTGCCTCGACTATGTATCACCTGTATGCATTGTGAACTCACCTGCATGCATTGTGAACAATATGTTGGTGAATTGACTTGTGGTAGTGTTGGGGTATTTTTGCTGATGATGTCATCGATGGTACAATTTTTCCAAAAGGAGCCGTCAATTGGCTTGGTGTATCTTCCTCCCTTCTGCTGTCATGGTCGTTCAGCTAAAATTTGGGGGCCAACAGAGGTGAGACAAAGAACCTCACCCCCCGCTGGTACAAAGACCTCTCCACAGGTGTGACTGTATACTGGACCTGTAGCTAGTGACGGGTAAGATCCAATTGCAATGGTACCAATCTAAGACTGGAGGCTGATACCTTGAGGTCAGCTCATTCGATAATGGGTAAGCACCATATGTACTATTGGACAACCTAAGGCAGGCATGGTCCCTAAGCCACATGCTTGTTGTTTAAACACAGATGGGGAGGTGTTGAGAGGCACAGCCCAAGGGGCCAAACAAACTTTCAGACTGCCAGCTGATTATTGGCTAACAGCGGCCCCAGCAACATCAAGCTAATTGGCTCCTCTGCGGTGATGCTCATTGGAGATGCTCATTGAGCAGTTTCCCCACCCTTTCAGACTGCAAGCTGATGATTGGCTCACAGCAGCCCCAGCAATATCTAGCTGATTGGCTCCTCTGTGGTAATGCCATTGGGCTGTTTCCCCACCCTTTCAGACAACGGAGCTACTCATTGTGGGACTTTTTGGGCTCTGCCCACACGACCCAGCCAATCGACCTCAAGAGAAGGAGTGTGGAGGTTGAGAGCTTGTGGGAAGCCAGTAGTGGCAGTTGGGCTCTGAGGGTTTTTCCCGAGGAGCTAATTTTTAGTCATGTGTGGTTCTAAAAGTAATTTTAGTTTCTTTTGACAAGTGGCTCCTGAATTGTGCCCAGCCAGATTGCAGCAATCCTAAAGTGATGGAGAAAAAGAACCCAAACAGAATAGAAATACAAGCAGTTTAGAGAGGCATGGTGTATAGTTGGATTTACCTTTTGCATGATAAAGGGTAGGTGTTATAAATCTAGTCAATTTTAAATTGAAATAGTTCTCCATGTGTTTTATAGTTAACAAATATGTGAATTCCTATCTCCCTTTATCTGTAGCCTATTCAGCACATGTATTTTTGAATGTACATATAGAATCCTACCTGGTATCACATGTACATTTTTGTTAGATGGCTGACTTAGCAGATACAAATTTTTAGAAGAGGTCACTCCTCCTAAACGTTGTTGCAATTGAAAATTAAAACTATGGGTGAGCTTCCTAGTTGAACAATATAATACATAAATCCATGTTCAGTAAAATGAATAGTTTTGGATCTGTGGATGTTATATGTTTCATGATGAATTTTGATTGGCATATATATTGCTACCTTTTAATGCCTCTCTCTCTCTCTCTCTCTCTCTCTCTCTCTCTCTCTCTCTCTCTTTCTATATATATATATATATATATATATATATATATATATATATATATATATACACACACACACACTCTCCAGATTTTTCAGAATGTAAAATATATGTGTCTTATTATACAATCCCTAAATGCATTCATGTTCATGAATGTGGATTTATAACCAAATGTTCACAAAGTTATTTTCAGAAATATTCATCCACCTTAAATACATATTGTATCCTAGTACTGAAATCAAAATTCAGTGAATGGTGCATAGAAGTCCTAATTTTTCTACAGTAACTGACCCACTTTAACATCAATGCAAGTAGATTCCTATGGGACATGATGTGTATTTTGACCTTCATTTTTATTCAACACTGTTACATGACTATTTCTTCAGTTTATGCACATCATAGGATATATATTTCATTCACAATTTTGCAAATTGATAGGCTTTTGTTTCACTTTTAATCACTTCTTGCTTCAGTACACAAGTATTCCTCTATGTTTTTTGACTGGTCTTTTCATGATACTTCATTTTATTTTAGATTTCAATAATCACTTTTAAAGCAAAACTCACACACTCTTCATGATAAACCATAAACCTAATATTACCATTAGATGTATAAATGGTTGTAATGAATGTATGTATCTCAATATAAGATTTCCTGTAAATTTGTAAATATCAATTCAATCCAATATTTAAAGTTGGAACCAGTAATATTATTTATTCACAATATGGTCTATTCATTCATTTTATCTATATTCCTAGACACAGGGAACACCTATTTGTACACCCTATACTAATTTATACACCTTCAAAATATTGCCCACAGAAATGGTGGAAGAAATACTCATGTCACCTGATCTACATATGCACTTTATCACAGTAATATTCTGGAAACAAAATGCAAAGTTCACACTTATGACTGTGCCAAAGCCTAAATGGAAAGTGTGCATGGATTACTAACAATATCCATGTCCAGATTGCCTAATTCTCTCAAATGTCAATCCTATTGGTGACTAAATATTTGATTCTTTCTAAGATTTTATACTCAACCTCTACCCTGTTGAAAATGTCTAATCCTATCACTCAATTTATACTTTGCCTGATTTCTTAATATCTCCATTGATATTTGCTTCCCCATATATTTTCCCCAGTTCATCATTGTGTCTGACTCTTCACATGTGGTGACATTTACATTCACTCTCTACCGCAAACCCTATTGCTAAAGAACTTTTTGTCCAAATCCTATACTCACTTTTCTTCCTAAACCTACTGACTGTCTTCCTAATCCTACCAACTATGCCTATATGAGTGGATGTTTTCTTCTACATTCAATCATCCAATTTTCAAGGTCCTATGCCATTGTATATCGATTTATCTGAGACATCTGTTTAGAAGACATTTAAAAGCTAAGTATCCCAATCAAGGGCCCAATGCTCTTCTGAGCTTCAAATCTTACCTAGATTTCTGTTTTTATACTTATATTTCACCTATATATTCTTGTAAATATCACAGGTTCCCAATACCATTATTCATCCAGCAGAATGATTCCTATCCCAAATAAAACCTGTTATTACCCTAACCATACACTGTTCCCTCAATGTAACTTTACAGAATAGCAGGGAAAAAGTTGGTCTTACACTACAGGAATGTAGGGGATCTTCAACCTGCTGAGATCCTCAAAGGACCATGCAGAAATGATTTCTGGAGAAGTTGTAGGCAGCTATGAAGGACCTGAGGGAGGAAAACTCAACTTCCATGGTAAACAACCTGGTCAGAATGAAGGGATGTGTCTTTATCAGCCTCTTTCATCTTAATGTAGAGAAGATTGACCAAACCAGGCCTGTGTGGAGAGCTGTTTTCGGGTGCCTATGGTTGATATACCATTCCAACGTGTGAAAATGTCACAGGAAGTAGGGGCACCCTCCATATCATGGGACCCTTGGAAGCAACTCTTAGGACAAAGTGGTTGCCAAGGCAGTGACTTCATTCACTTCCTGATTGAGGTTACCTCACATAACGTCCTGGGTGATGGAACTCTCTAAACGTGGGATTCAGAAAGCCAGGCAAGCACAACCAGTCCCAGTCCCAGTCCCAGTGGTCTCACTTTTTTTGGATTTACCAAGGACAGAGTCTGTCTTTCTTGGTACCTACTGATGTGAGGATGGCCAAAAGACAGGAAAGCTAAGAAGAGGGGCCTTTCCTGATAAAGCAGGTAGTAGCTCACCACTGGCTTCTGACAACTTCACACAACATTCTTCCCTCAATGCAGCACAAAGGTCCCTTTCACTCATGAAGAGGAGGTCCAACCCTCAACTGTTCTGTAAAAGAACTTCAGAGAGAGAGGTTAAAGATTCCTGCAAAGCTGTTATGGAGGTTTCTAATATATTTAAGTTTTGGTCTATTTCTGCTTCTAACTGGGTCATTTGTTGTGTCCCATGGACCAGGGCAGTGGTTCCTGTGCCCACCCTTGTGGCAACTCCTATTCTTTATAGGATGGCTAAAGTGAGGGACATATGTTCCCAGTGAAACCGGGTTGTATGTCCCACCTATTCGATCTTCAAATGAACTTGCGTCATGATAGAGCATTCTGGGTAACATATGCACCATTACACAATTAATCACATCCGTTTTTCATTTCATGAAAACATCAACAATGTTTTAGTATATAGAATTATACTGTTGTAGGGACGGACAAGGCAAGGCACCTAAGATAGCACCAAAGACAGTGAAACAGTCCTATTTGGTTGCACCCAGATTCAGAGGGCATTGCTTCGGTTGTAATCAATTAATCTTCTGAATTCCAAGTTTAGGTAGTTTCAGAATTTTGTACCCAACATGTAAGAGAAGTGGCTCAGAAGATCACACTCTGCAGAAGTTCACAAAAAGCTGTTTTTGTTTCTGTTTTTTTTTTCTCTGTTCTGGGCAAGTTAACTTTTCAAGGACAACTGGGTGGGGGAGAGCTTTTACTTCCCTTTCTTTTTTTCCCCCTGCCAGCTGTTACCATGGAGCCCAGATGGTAACTTCTTTATCTTAGAAATGTTGCCATCTCTGTGAAGCCCCAGTTCAAGGCCAGAGGAATTGTTCACATATTTTGTGAAAAACTAGTAAGGGGGTGTCTAGCTTAGGAGTGCTGATTATTTTTAGCCAGTGGCCAAGTGGAACAGGGCAACATTAAATGAGGAAGGTTATCTACACTGAAATCGTTTATAGGGACTTTTTTTGCTGAAAGTCCTAAAGTCAGCCATGGTGAAGACTCCTGGAGAAGGTCAGTGAAAACTTTTCTGTGGGCCTGGTACAGAGGGGGGAGACAGAGAAGTCGGGGCTTAGAGCAGCTTCATGGATCTGAGAATGAGAAAGGAGAGATGTAAAAGAATAATGGGAAAGGGGTTTGGGATATTCCTAGCAACAAAACTTGAGCAGTAGAACAGGTAGAGCAGAGGGGAAGAAGGGAGTGAGTATCCACAAAGCCTGTGAGGGACTTTAAATTTTTAGTAACCTGTTTTCAGTGATGAAAGAGCAACTTTAAAGGCCATTTTCATTACATTTGGATAAGGGTCTGAGGGCTCTCCTCAGCTGGTTTGAGCTATGGGTTAGCTGGAAAGAGGACCTGGTGGGACCCAGTGCGGGCAGTGACAAGAGAAGAGAGGAGTGAGTCGGTGGAGGGGTACCTCAGTACCTGCTTCTCAGCCAGGGGGCAATGGTCTGAGAACCGGTGTTGGTTTGGGTTTTTGATCTAGTAATTGAAGGGAAGAAATCAGGTTGCTGAGTTTGGAGTGACAGCAGATAGTCTGGAGATGAAGGCTGAGGGTGAGGATCTATTGGAGAAGCATAGTTCAGGATGTGAGCGAAGGAGGGAAAAGGCCTCCACATAGGGGAATCTCCTTTTACCCTTTTGAGCACTTGCAGAAGTTAAAAAGGTCACACAGTATTTGAGGATCTAGAGACCCCTCTGGGGGCCATGGGTTTTGGTTATCTAATTGGTCATATGGCCAATGCTGTGTACAGAATTTGATGAGGAGTTCGGGTTCCATCAGGAAGCCCCTGTATGCTCACATCCCCATGACTTACAGAAGAAATTGGCTTTTCCTCCACACAGCTGTTGCTGTTTGTGGCTTTGATTGTCTGCCGGGCAAACATAGTAATCTAGGCTAGCCAACCTGCACCTGGCTTACCTGTCCCGACATCCATAATGTTTGTTTCCATTATTTATGGTACAAAAGGTATTTAATGGAATTTTAGTGGTATCCTCTTCATCAGGGATATCCTAATAGGAAAGACCTATAGCCAGCTAACAAATGTCTGGGTGGAGAAATGGCCACCAGGTCCCAAAGTGGGCTATATGTGAGATAGATTATACTTCTTCTCCAGTAGGATTTGTGATCAGCCATCGCTGCTGAAAGGGCTGATGAGTGTTAGAACTACTGGTGGTCAAGGAGAGACTCTATAGCTTCATCCACATGGCGAATACACAATTTGAAAGGGTTACCAGTCTCTTCCAGTTTCCAGGCAGAGTCTGGACAGGGTGCAGGCTTGAGATGAGAGGCCAGGATCCAGGAAGTGATTCTGTCTACCTTTACCACTGTAGGTGTTATAAGTAGAACCTGGTATGGTCCTTTCCATTGGGGTTCCAGGGATGACACCTGATGTTGTCTTACATAGACAAAGTCTCCTACTTGATATTGATGTGGAGTCCCCTCATCTCCAGGTTGGTAGGCAGTGGCCAGCTGTTTTCACAGGTATCGCTGAGTTCTTTCAACAGCTGTAAGTCTGTCAAGCATGGTGGTGTGGAAGAGATCGTTAGGTCTTAGAGTTGGGGTTAGGTCCCTTACTGGAATAGGGGCCCCATAGGGAATTTCATAGTGGGTGAGGTTACACAAAGAAACAGAGAGAGAATTTCTTGCATGAAACATTGCATAAGGCAGAAGCATCGTCCAATCTTTTATGTCGGTCTCTAAGCTTAATTTCATTAAGGTCTCTTTAATTGTTCTATTCATTCATTCTACCTGTCCTGCACTCTGTGGTCTATAAGCACAATGTAATCCCCAGGGTACTGGCTAACCCCTAACGTACCTGGGTCATGAATGCAGGTCCATTATCAGACTCTGTTACCTTAGGCAGGTCGTATCTTGGAAAAAAATCTTCCAGGATCTTCTTGTCCACCATTTGTGCTGTTTCTTTCTTTCTTTCTTTTTCTTTCTTTCTTTCTTTCTTTCTTTCTTTCTTTCTTTCTTTCTTTCTTTCTTTCTTTCTTTCTTTCTTTCTTTCTTTTTTTTTTGGTGGGGAAGGCTTTAATCCATCCTGAAAATGTATCTACAAAGACTAGGAGATATTTAAGTCCATACCTTGCATGCTTAATTTCAGTAAAGTTCACTTCCCAGAATTGTCCTGGTCTTTTTCCTCCTAGGTGCTTTCCTCCAGGAAGCTTGGAAGGGTAAGCATAAACCAATTGATGGACCCGACAGGCTTTTGTTACCCATTCAGTCCTTTTGCTGTGATTTGGTCAGTGGAAAACTCTGTTCTTGATCCTTCAGGAATGCCTGCAGTTTCTTTGAACAAAGTTGAGTGAGTTGATGTACATTTTCTACTGACATAGTTAGAGCCATGACTATAGGAGTTTTTACTGAAGGATTTAGAAATCCCACTTGGTTGCCTTCAGGGTTAAAAGTTATTTTGGCCCAGAGCTTGGTGAGCAGATCTCTGCCCATCAATGGGGCCAGGCATTCTGTGATTACTAGGAAGGATTGATGGATTTTCCTTTTCCCAGGTCTATGGTCCTCTTAGTTGTCCAAGCCCGATACTTACTGCCATTTGCCCCTTGAACTAGAGACCTTTTATTTGATAGATGGCCCAATGGGGCCTTAAGGGCTGAGTATATTGCCCCTGTATCCACTTCAAAGTTTACTGGGGTCCCCTACACTTCAAAAGTTATCCTGAGCTCCGGGAGGGGATGTTAGCCCCGACTTTTGGAGTCATCCTCAAGAGTCAGAATGGCTGGCAGGAGTGGCTGTCTCTTTCTAGGGAACTCTTTGGCCCAGTGTCCTTTTTTTTACAGTAGGCACAGTGATCTGAGGCAAGGAGTGGCCTCTGGCGTGGGCCCAGGTATCCCTTCCTGTCTCCCTGTTTCTTAATTTCTGGCCTATTTGTTGTTGTGACCAGGACCTTAGTCAGCGCCTTAGTCTGTCTTTTGTTTCTTTTATCCTACCTTTGTTCCCTTCTCTTCCTCAGTTTCTCTCTTAAAGTATACCTTCTCGGCTTCTCTGACTAAATCTCTCAAAGTCATATCTTGTAATCCATCTAAGCATTTTAACTTTCTTTTAATATCCGGGGCAGCTTGCCCAATAAAGGCCATTGTGACAGATGACTTTTGATCCTCTGCCTGAGGATTGAAAGGAGTATATCTTCTATATGCCTCCAGAATTCTCTCTAGAAACATAGAGAGAGGTTCTTCAGGCCCTTGAATAATCTCTCTTACCTTGGCCTAATTAGTTGGTCGCCTAGCGGCCGCACGGAAACCCACTATTAGAGCCCGGTGATAAGTGAACAGATGCTCCCTACGTTCAAAGATTTGGGGGCCACAGTTGGGTTGGTTCAAAGGAAAGCTGGCTTTGATTATCTTGGGAAGTTGTGTCAGTCACGCATCTGGTCAGAGGATATTTTTTTCCAGCTTCCAGGAGTATTCTATTTTGATCCCCTGTCATGAAGACAGTCCCTATGAGTTGTTGGCAGTCATCTCAAGTAGGCTAGTGTGAAAACATCAATGACTCAACCAGACCTGTGTGCCAGGTGGGGTGCTCAGAAAAAGGGGGATTGTTATATTTCCAATTATGTACGTCTGAAGAGGAGAATGGCCAAAACTGGTAGGCTTGCATTTTTTCCCCCATGGCCGTCGTCAATCTTTGGCCCATAGGGATGGAGGGGGAGCATCATGGGAGTTCCAGTGTTTTCAACTATTCACTTCTGGCGAGTTCCTATAGCCGGGCCAGCTTCCTCAAGGGAAGGAAGGGCTGTGTGTGCCACTGGGGAGCTATCTGGAGGGTGCTGTGCTCCTCCAATTGCAGAGAGGCTGAGTCAGCAGCAGGGGAATCACTTAGAGGGTGTTGGGGATTGGGGGAAGAGGGCAGGGGATAAGGAGGGGGAGGAGAATCCAGTAGAGTCAAATCTTGTGACTCAGGGAGAACAGAGGGTGGAGAAGGAAGAAGAGCAGAGGGTTTGAGAGATCATGGGGGAAGGAGTAGGAGCAGGGGCAGCGGTAAGGAAAGGCTTCACCCATGGAGGAGGAGATTTGCAGAGGTCCTGCAAAGTTAAGATATATGGCGGAATGATCCAGATGGCTATGTGGCCCTGGCTAAAAGACAATATCTCTAACTTTTTAAATTAGTGGGAAGTAGAAAGATCCTTCTAGAGGCCATCCGACTCGAAAGGTGGGTCATTCTGAGGCACAGAGCGTCTTCCAGGTCCAGTGTTTTACTAAATAAAAAAGATTCTGAGCCCTTATGTGGACTTTGGGCCAGTGATCAATGGTCAAGGACAGAGGCATTGAAGTGCTCTGTCCCATAATGAAAGATACACAAATAGTGAAAGCCACGACACATGGGGTCTCACATTCGCCGCTGCTGGATTTCAGTGGAACCTCCATATGAAAAGGTCGGGCAAGCCTTGGAGGAAGAGACCACAAAGAGATTGTCACATGCAACAGCAAAGGGTTTATTGGGGGTCCAGCATGTTGGGGCTCAGAGCTCAATTGAAAAGAGATGAGAGCCCTGAGAACACCTTAAGCAGAGTTTATATAATTTTCTTGGAGAGGGCAGGGAGGAAAGTTTATTGATGGGTCCAGGTGAGTGGGCAGTGTGCGTGCACACGGGTGAGGGAGTACATTCTGCAGTTTGGCAGTTGGGGAGAGCACATTCTGGGAACAAGATTAGCAAAGAGTTCTCAAGATTTCAAAAGTGTTTTGTTAAGCATACAGAGAAACAGGAAGTGACAAGTACCTATTTTATTAACCTTTAACTACCGACTATCCCTTTTTGACTGGATGTTCTCTTCTACATTCAATCATCCAAGGTACAAGGTCCTAGGCCATTGAATATTGATTAATCTGACACATCTGTGCAGAACCTAATTCAAAGCTAAGTATCCCAATCAAGGGCCCAATTCTCTTCTGGGCTTCAAAACTTACCTAGATTTCTGTTTTCATACATGTATTTCACCTATATATTCTCATACATATCACAGGTTCCCAATACCATTATTCATCCAGCAGAATGATTCCTAACCCAAATCGAAAATGTTATTAACACTAACCGTACACTTTCCCCTCAATCTAACATTACAGAGAGGAGGGACAGAGTTAGTCTTACAATACAGGAATGTAGTGGATCTTCCACCTGCTGAGAACCTCAAAGGTCCATCCAGAAATGTCCTCTGGAGAAGACGTAGGCAGCTATGAAGGACCTGGGAGAGTAAAAGTCATCTTACATGACAAACAACCTGGCCAGGATGAAGGGTTGTGTCCAAATCAGCCTCTCTCGTCCTAATGTAGAGAAGATGGACCAAACCAGGCCTCTGTGGAGAGCTGTTCCCAGGTTCCTATGGTTGATATACCAATCTAACTTGTGAAAGTGTCACAGGAAGTTGGGGAAGCCACCATCCCATGTGACCCTTGGAAGCAAC
This sequence comes from Callospermophilus lateralis, assembly GCF_048772815.1. Taxonomy (NCBI): domain Eukaryota; kingdom Metazoa; phylum Chordata; class Mammalia; order Rodentia; family Sciuridae; genus Callospermophilus; species Callospermophilus lateralis. The sequence goes on along the minus strand of NW_027512885.1, from coordinate 158,112 downwards.
TGTTAGGACAAAGTGGTTGCCAAGCCAGTGAACTCATTCAGTTCCTGAAGGAAGTGACCTCACCTCACTTCCGTGGTGATGGAACTCTCTGAACATGGGATCCAGGAAGCCAGGAATCCAAGCCAGTCTCAGTCACAGTCCCTGTGGGCTCACTTGTTTGGATTTACCAAGGACAGAGTCAATCTTTCTTGGTACCTACTGATGTGAGAATGGCCAAATACCAGAAAAGCTCTGAAGAGGGGCCATTCCTGAGAAAGCAGGTAGTGGCTCACCACTAGCTCCTGACAACTTCACAGAGTTGACCAAGGAGACCAGATCTGATAAAGGACAGGCCATTTTGGGAGAACATAGTATGGTCCAGAAGTCAGAGGACACTCTGGATAGTCACAGACCTACTTGAGGGAAGCAGGTGCCTTTTTGGGTGTTGGTGTGGGTTTGTGGTTTTGTCTCATGTTCTGAGAATAGGTAGGAAAGACGGTTTTGAGGTTTGGAGTGAAATGTTTCTACTAAGTCGTTTCACAGGGCGTGTGTTTCTATGTCTGTGTATCTCACTGTGTCCGTGGTTGTAGACATTAGAAAAAAAGAATGCATCAATGGATGTGTCCTGTCTATTAGAAAGCTTCCGAGCATTCATCCTGCCCAATTAATGAATGGACCAGGGCTTGCATAATCAATGGGTAACACCTGCTATCTTCCTAAGTTCCAGTTTTCTTCCTGAATTCTGGCCACTCTCCAGAATAGGCTCATGGTTTTGTGTCCAAGATATGTACCACCACCAAGCTCTGTCACATGGCCATATACTGGATAGCTGAAGGGAATGGCGAGCATCTCAGAAAACTCAGATATCAGTGTGACTACTAACATCTCAGTGGAGAAACCGTGGTTGGGCCTTTTGCTTAACAATTGTTCTTTTCCCCTGAGTCAGGAAGGACTTTGCCTCAGGCCAACCCGTTTGTGAAGCCTGAAGAAAACCGTTTTCAAATGGAAATGAATTGGCATCACCTGTGTCTCTTTGCTTAATTGCTTTGGAAAGGGATGTGTCTGAATCAGGCTCTTGGCCCAGTGTGAGGCTGTGGCTTAGATTGTCAGCACCTGATGGATGTAAAGAAAGATCCCATGTATGCATCCAACACCAAAATGGCCAAAAGAGCAGTCATTGTGGGTGAATTCTCTTGTCTTTCTCTGTAAGTTTCCTGACCTCCATCAAGTGAGAATAAGGATCCTTTGGGTCTAATGAGTTCTTTAAAGCCCTGCAGAGGCTAGCCCGTTGGTGCTTGGGTTTTATCATGACTCCAATACACATAAATAATCTAAATCCCACAGTCAGTAGGCCTCAAATTGGAGAAGTGGAGCAGTATTAAATGCAGGCCTATTGGATCACTCCTGTTTCACAGGAAGGGTGTCCAGGCCACTCAAACTTTAGGCAAACGAGGGGCAAGGGAGCTTATTTTGGATACTGTCTTGTACTGTGCTCCTCATGGAAACCTCTAGCAAGAGGTTATGTTCAGTGTCTATATGAAATAAAATGAGGGCCATGTGGGATTTTTTTTGGTTTCAATTGTTTTCATTTGTGTGGCGGTTGGAAGAGGTGACTGGGTCCACCTGGGCTTGAACAGTGGCGTGATTCTCCTTAGAGAGTGAGTTCTGAAACTGACCTCAGAGAAGTATTGCCATGACTTGTGTTGGTATTTTAGGAGGACACGCATGAGAGTCGCCCATGGAAACTGAGATATAGGCCCAGGGTACCTTTCCACAGAGCACTGGGAATCTCAGCCAGGATATCACATGATTTTATTCTTAAAGGCATGTCAGCCATAGTTGAGAATCAAAACAAACATGGACCTCACATTGTAGACCTCAATGATCCTGGCTTCATGTGACCTTTTGGCCACTCTTTGGAAAGTCTTGCCTGTGAGAGTTCTCGATAGCGTTCATTGAAATGAGCATCCTCACCATTTAATGGTTCCCGAATGAATTAAAACCCACAGTGCCTCCAACTTCATCCTTGAAAAATGCCTAGATAAATACCATGAAATTTTTGAATTTCCCATGACCTGGTCGCACTGGGAACATTTGGATGTCCTACATCATTCATGAATCTATCAGGCAGTGCCTTGATTGACTGGGATTCATAAAAATGGTGTAGAACAGAGATACCAGTAAGTTGGAGCCTACTGAGTGGTGGGCCTAGAGCAGAGGTGGGAAGGTGTATGATAAAACATCTTTGTGAGGCCATGTCAATCTGCCATTAGCTTCCAAATTGCTTGTGACTGACATGGTGTAGCCAGCAGAATGTTCAATGAAATGGCATATTGTTATATGGAGAGGTTTCAGGGCAATGTTCAGAACCAGGTTTCTATGGACAAGGGGGCAAGCTATGAGGAATAGAAGCCTGCTTGGTGCATTCTCCTGAGAACCCTGACCCACCGCACAAGACAGAACTCCCTCCACCACTGTGTCCCATTTGAACTCCTTGTATATCGTGAAGCAAATACCAAAGTCCCAGTGCAGCAGCAAGAAACACCATGAAAATTGGAGGATGACCAAATGGCTTCACAGTCCCCCAGGGAGACACTTAGCCCACAATGGCCACAGTTTACCTACAAAGAGAGAATTCCGCACTGCTACCTCATGTACATTGGAAAATAAGAATCCATGTCCTCCAGGTCACATAGATGCAGACCCAGCTTTGATGGTCTCACTAGAAAGAAATCAAAAGCTCCTGAAAACAATATATATTTCAAGTGCCCAACCACATAGGCAGTTTCCCAAGAAGTCTTTAGGGCACCAGAGCTCCACATTTGAGAAATGTTTACTGTGTCCCTTACTTTGGGAAACTCCTCTAACACCTCCAAGGTTGTGAACTCCTGAGCATATTCCATTCCAGATATGTATTCACAGATTTTCTAACTCTTCTTCTCTAATTCTGTATTACTTGGGGCGGAGTTAATTACAATAAATTTTTCTGGAAGAGAATAAGAAGATTTTTGTGTAGCACATATTTGCATACACATTGTGTTCATTTTCCAATTTTCCATTCGAAAAACTGATTCCCTGACACTAACCCATAGCTTGCTAGACTCTGACTACTAATCCTAATGTGATGGAGAAAAATAACTCAAACAGAATAGAAATACAAGCAGTTCAGAGGAGGGGTGGTGTATAGTTGGGCTTGCCTTTTGCAATATATAGGTTTGGAGTTATAAATCTAGTTAATTTTTAATTGAAGTAGTTCTCCGTGTGTTTTTAAAGTTAACAAATATGTGAATTCCTGTCTCCCTTTCTCTGTAGCCTATTAAGCACATGTATTTGTATATGCACATATTGAATCCTACCTGGTATCACACGTACATACTTTTGAGGTGGCCAACTTGACAGATACAAATTGTGGAACAGAAAATTCAACCTATGGGAGAGCTTCCTAGGTGAACAACATTATATATAAATCCATGTTCAGTAAAATAAATATTTTTGGATATGTGGATCATATAAATTTCACGATGAATTTTGATTGGCATATATATTGCTACTTTTTAATTGCTCTGTGTGGGTTTTGTGTGTGCGTGTATATATATATATATATATATATATATATATATATATATATATATATATATATATTCTCCAGATTTTTCAAAATGTAAAATATATGTGTCTTATTATACACTCCTAAATTCATTAATGTTCATATATTTGGATTTCTAATCAACTTTTCACAAGATTATTCTCAGAAATATTCATCCACCTGAACTACATATCTGTTTCCTAGTACTGAAAACTAAATTCAGTGAATGGTATATACAAATGCTAATATTTCTACAGTAACTTACCCAGTTTAACATCGGTGCAAGTAGATTCCTATGTTCCATGATGTCTATTTTGACGTTCATTTTTATTCAACAGTGGTATATTAGTTTTCTTCATTTTATGCACATCATACGATATATATTTCTTCCACAATTTAGCAAATTTATAGGCATTTGTTTCACTTTCAATCACTTCCTGCTTCAGAACACATGTATTCCTCCAGCTTTCTTGACTGGTTTTTTCATGAGACTTCTTTCTGAACACATTGTTTTCGATTTCCATAATCACTTTTGGGGCAAACTCACACAACCATCATGATAAACCATAACTCTATTATTACCATTAGATGTATAACTGTTTGGAATGAATGATTGTATATCAACATAAAATTTCTTATGTATTTTCAGATATCAATTCAATCCAATATTAAAAGTGGAACCTGTTATATTATTTATTCACAGTATGGTCTATTAAGGCATCATCTCTATATTCATAGACCCAGGGTCTATGTATTTGTATCCCCAATACTAATTTATAAGTCTTTAAAATATTGCTTTCAGAAATGGTGGAAAAAATACTCTAGTCACCTGATATACATATACATTTCATCACAGTAATATTCCTGACACAAAATGCAAGGGTCACACTTATGACTGTACCAAAGCCTAAATTGAATGTGAGCATGTATTACTAACAACATCCATGTCCTGGTTCCCTAATGCTCTCAAATATTATTCCTATTGGTGACTACATATCTGTTTCTTCCTAAGATTATATATTCAAACTCAACCCTGTTAATAATGTCTTATCCTACCACTCACTTTGTACTTTGCCTGATTTCCTAATGTCTCCATTGATATCTGCTTTCAAATACCTTTTCTCCAGTTCATCATTGGGAATGACCCTTCAAATGTGCTGACATTTACATTTACTCTCTCACCAAAACCTTATTGCTAAAGAACTTTTGGTCCAACTCCTAGACTCACTCAAATGGGTTCTTCAAAGCCCTGCAGAGGGAAGCCCAGAGATTCTTGGGTTTTCTCATGACTCCAATTCACATAAAGTATCTAAACCCCACAGTCAGTAGGCCTCAAATTTGAGAAGCAGAGCAGCATTAATGGCAGGCCTATTTGATCACTCCTGGTTCACAGGAAGGGTGCCCAGGCCACCCTGACTTTAGGCAAATGAGGGGGAAGGGAGCTTATTTTGGACACTGTCTTGGACTGTGTCCCTCATGGAAACCTCTAGCAAGGGATTATGATGAGTGTCTACATGGAAGAAAATGAGGGCCATGTGGGAGTATTTTGTTTTTAATTGTGGTCACTTGTGTGGCGGTTGGAAGAGATGAATGGGTCCACCTGGGCTTGAACTCTGGTGTGATTCCCCTTAGAAACGGAGTTGTGGAAATGACCTTAGAGATGTATTGCTATGAATTGTGTTGGGATTTTCGGAGGCCAGGCATGAGAGTCGCCCATGCATGACAATACGCGTCAAATTGGAGAAGCAGAACTTAATGTCCAAATCCTTTACTCACCCTTCTTTTTAATCCTACCGTCTATCTTTCTAATCTCAGATAAATACCATGATATATTTGAAATTCCTATGACCAAGTGGCACTGGAGAATCTTTGGATGTCCTGTTTCTGATCATGAGTGTACCAGACAGTGGCTTAATTGACTTGGTTTTATGAAAATGGTGTAGAACAGAGATGCCAGTAAGTTGGAGCCTGCTGAGTAGTGGGCCTAGAGCAGTGGTGTGCAGATGTGTGATAAAATATCTGTGGTGGGGTCATGTGGATCTTCCATTGGCTTCCAAATGGCTTGTGACTGAAATAGTGTAGCCAGCAGACCCTTATATGTAAAGGCATTTCGTTATATGGAGAGGTTTAACGTCAATTTTAAGAAACAGGTTGCTATGGTCAAGGGGACAAGCTATGTTGGATAGAAGACTTGTTGGTGCATTCTCCTGGAGAACCTGACCCACCACACATGACAGAACTCACTCTAACATTTTGTCCCAGTTGAACTCATTGTATTTCGTTAAGTAAATACCATACTCCCAGTGCAGCAGCAAGAAACACCACAAAAAGTGGAGGATGACCAAATGGCTTCACAGTCCACATGGGGAGACACTTAGACCCGAGTGGCCACAGTTTACCTACAAAGAGAGAATTCAGCACTGCTCCCTTATGTTCATTAAAAAAAAAGAAACCATGTTCTCCAGGTCACATAGATGCAGACCCATCTTTGATGGTCTCACTACAAATGAAGCTAAAGCTCCTGACAACAACATATATTTCAAGTGCCCGAACTCAGAGACAGTTTCTCAAGAAGTTTTTAGGCCAGCAGAGCTCCATGTTTGTGGAGTGTTTACCCTGACCCTAACTTTTGGAAACTCCTCTACCACCTCCAAGGTTGTGAACTCCTGATTATGTTCCATTCCATATATGTATTCACAGATTTTCTAACTCTTCTCCTCTAATTGTGACTTATTTGGGGTGAAGGTAATGGCAATTCATTGTTCTGGATGAGAGTGGGAATATTTTTGTGTGGCACATATTTGCATACACATTGGATTCATTTTCTTATTTTCCAATCAAAATACTGAAACCATGACACTAACCCATACCCTACTAGACTCTGACTACTAATCCTAATATGATGGAGGAAAAATAACCAAAACAAAATAGAAATACATGCAGTTCAGTGGAGGCATGGTGTATATTTGGACTTGCCTTTTACATGATAAAGGGTAGGTGTTATAAATCTAGTCAATTTTTGGTTAAAATAATTCTCCATGTGTTTTTAAAATTAACTAATATGTGAATTCCTGTCTCCCTTTCTCTATAGACTATTCAGCACATGTATATTTATATGCACATATAGAATCCTACCTGGTATCACAGGTTAATTTTTTTGTGTTGTCTGACTTGGAAGATACAAATTGTGAGAAGAGATCCCTCCTCCTAAACGCTGTTGAAACTGAAAATTCAACCTATGGGTGAGCTTCCTAATAGAAAAACATTATACAAAAATCCATGTTCAGTAAAATAATTATTTTTGCATATGTGAATTATATATATTTAATGATGAATTTCGATTAGCATATGTATTGCTACTTTTTATAGTCTGTGTGTATGTTTTGTGTATATATATATATATATATATATATATATATATATATATATACATACTCTCCAGATTTTTCAAAATATGAAATATATGTGTCTTATATATACTCCCTAAATTTATTCATGTTGATGTATTTAGATTTATAATCGATTTTTCACAAGATTATTCTCAGAATTATTCATCAACTTGAAATATATATTTGTTTCCTAGTACTGAAAACTGACTTCAGTGAAAGCTGCACACAAATCCTAATATTTCTAGAGTAACTGACCCAGTTTAATATCAACGCAAGTAGACTCCTATGGGACATGACATATAATTTGACGTTCATTTTTATTCAACAATGGTACATTACTATTTCTGCAGTTTATGCACGTCGTAGGATATATATTTTATCCACAAGTTCACAAATTTTTAGACATTTGTTTCAATGTCAATCACTTCCTGCTTCAGAACACAAGTATTCCTCCATGTTTCTTCACTGGTCTTTTCATGAGACTTCTTTTCAAAAATATTATATTTGATTTCCATAATCAGTTTGAAGCAAAACTCACACACACTTCAGGATAAACCACAACCCTAATATTACCATTAGATGTATTACTGGTTGAAATGAATGTATGTATATCAATATAAGATTTCCTGAATATTTTTAGATATCAATTTAATCCATTATTTAAAGTTGGAACAAGTAATATTATTTATTCACACTACGCTCTATTCATGCATTATCTCTATATTCATAGACACAGGGTACATCTATTTTTACCCACAATACTAATTTATACATCTTCAAAATATGGCTCCAAGAAATGGTGGAAGAAATACTCATGTTACCTGATCCACATATACATTTTATCACAGTAATATTCTGGTCAAAAAATGCAAACATCACACTTATGATTGTACCAAAGTCTAAATGGAAAATGAACATGGATTACTAAAAACATCCATGTCCAGGCTGCCTAATGCTCCCACTTGTCAATCTTTTTGGGGACTACATATTTGTTTTTTCCTAAGATTATATATTGAAACTCAATCATATTGAAAATGTCTAATCCAATCACTCACTTTACACTTTGCATGATTTCCTAATGTCTCTATGGATATCTGCTTTCCTACATATTTTCCCCAGTTCATCATTGTGACTGATTCTTCACACGCTCTGACATTCATATTCACTCTCTACCCGAAACCCTATTGCTAAAGAATTTTTGGTCCAAAACTTATACTCACTCTTCTTTTTAAACTTACAAACTGTCTTCCTAATACTACCAACTATCCCTTTTATCCTGGATGTTCTCTTCGACATTCAATCATCCAAGGTACAACGTCCTATAACATTGTATATCGATTTATCTGAGACATCTGTGCAGAACATAATTCAAAGCTAAGTATCCCAAAGAAGGTCCCAATGTCTTTCTGGGCTTCAAATCATACCTAGATTTCTGTTTCCATACTTATATTTTACCTATATATTCTTGTAAATATCGCAGGTTCCCAATACCATTATTCATCCAACAGAATGACTCCTCACCAAAATCGAACCTGTTATTAACCCTAACCATACACTGTTCCCTCAATCTACCTTTACAGAAGAGCAGGGACAGAGTTTGTCTTACAATACAGGAATGTAGGGGATCTTCCACCTGCTTAGAAACTCAATGGTCCAAGCAGAAATGATCCCTGGAGAAGTATTAGGCAGCTATGTAGGACCTGAGAGAGCAAAAGTCATCTTCCATGGCAAACAACCTTGTCAGGATGAAGGGTTGTGTCTGAATCAGCCTCTCTATTCTTAATGGAGAGAATATGAACCAAACCAGGACAATGTGGAGAGCTGTTTCTGGTTCCATATGGTTGATATACCATTCTAACTAGTGAAAGTGTCAGAGGAAGGGTCCCATCTCATGGGACCCTTGGAAGCAACTGTTATAACAAAGTGGTTGCCAAGGCAGTGAACTCATTAAATTCTTGAAATAAGTGACCTACCTCACTTCCTTGGTGATGGAACTCTCTGAATTTGGGATCCAGGAAGCCAGGCACACAGAGCCAGTCCCAGTTTCAGTCCCAGTGGGCTCACATGTTTGGATTTACCAAGGACAGAGTCTGTCTTTTTTGGTACCTACTGATGTGAGGATGGCCAAATGTGAGGAGAGTTCTGAAGACGGGCCTTCCCTGAGAAAGCATGTAGTGGTCAGAACAGGCTCCTGACAACTTCACAGTGTTTGACAAGGAGACCAGATCTAAGACAAGACAGGCCTTTTCGGGGGAACATAAAATGGCCCACCAGTCAAAGGACACTCTGGATAGTCACAGACTTACTTGGGGGAAGGAGGTGCCTTTTTGAGTGTGTGTGTGAGTTTGTGGTTTTGTCTCATGTTCTGAGAATAGGTAGGAAAGGCGGTGTGTTTGGTTTGGAGTGGACTATTTCTAGAAAGAACTTTGACAAGGCAAGTGTTTCTGTGTCTGTGTCTCCCACTGTGTCCATGGTTGTAGACATTAGAAAAGAGAATGCATCAATGGATGTGTCCTGTCTAGTAGAAAGCTTCCCAGCATTCATCCTGTCCATTTTAGTAATGGACTGCAGGTTGCCTTATCGATGGGCAACACCTACTATCTTACTAAGTTTCTGTTTTCTTCCTGAATTTTGGCCACTCTCCAGAATAGGTTCATGGTTTTGTGTCCAAAATATGTACCACCTCCAAACTCTGTGACATGGCTGTGTTCTGGATAGCTGGAGGGAATTGGAGCATCTCAGAAAACTCAGATATCAGTGTGACCAGAAAAGCCTCAGTGGAGAAACCCTGTTTTGGGCCTTTTGCTAACCTATTGATCTTTTGCCCTGAATGTCAGGAAGGTCTTTGCCTCGGCCACCCCTTTGTGAAGCCTGAAGGAAACAGTTTTCAAATGGAAATGAATGGGCATCACCTGTGGCTCTTTGCTTAATTGCTTTGGAAAGCCATGTGTCTGAATCAGCCTCTTGGCCCTGTGAGAGGCTATGGCTTAGATTTTCAGCGCCTGATGGATCTAAAGAAACATCCAATGTGTGCATCCAAAACCAAAATGGCAAGAACATAAGTCATTGTGGATGATGTCTCTTGCCTTCCTCTGTTAGTTTCCTGACCTTCTTCAATGGAGTATAGGGATTTTTTGGGTCAAATGAGTTCTTCCAAGCTCTTCAGAGGTGCTTGGGTTTAATTATGAATCCAAATCACATAAGGAATTTATACCTGACAGTCAGTAGGCCTCTAATTGGAGAAGTAGAGCAGTATTAGCGGCAGACCTATGTGATCAATCCTAGTTCACAGGAAGGGTGTCCAGGCCACCCTGAGTTTAGGCAAATGAGGGGCAAGGAAGCTTATTTTGAACACTTTCTTGAGCTGTGCCATTCAAGGAATCCTCCATCCAGAGGTTATGATGAGTGACTCTATGGAAGAAGATGAGGGCCATGTGGAATTGTTTTGGTTTTAATTGTGGTCATTTATGTGGTGGTTGGAAAAGATGACTGGGTGCACCTAGCCTTGAACACTGGTGTGATTCTCCTCAGAGACTGAGTTCTGTAACTGACCTCAGAGTAGTAATTGCTTTGAAAATGGTTGTGTCTTAATTAGCCTCTTGGCCCTGTGTGAGGCTGTGACTTAGATTATCAGCACCAGATGGATCGAAAGAAAGATCCCATGTGTGCATCCAAAACCAAAATGGCCAAAAGAGCAGTCATTGTGGATTAAGTCTCTTGCCTTTCTCTGTAAGGTTCTGAAAGAATAAAAGAAATTGAAATTGAAATTGAAATGTAAAGAACCAGGTTTGTAAACTTTCCAAGCTGCACTTTCCTGTGGCAGTTTAGACAATTCCCGGATCTGCCCATTAGATGTGTGTTGAAATCTTCCCTGACTACCTAGTTACTTAACAACTCTTTCCCAGAATCCCTGCAGCTCAGCAAGTATACATCTCAGGTATTCAACCAATCAGTTTAAATGTATACCCCTTCTTAGGGCTGACCAATCACCCCCTGCCCGAATTGTTCCCGCAAATGAAAGTGCTAATCATGCTTTAGAGTTGTTATTTGATTTTCCCATGGTATATGATGAATTGCTAAAGGAGGCTATCATGTATGTAAAGTCCCTGCCCTCTCTAAGGAATGTATATAAACTCTGCTCAAGTTGTTCTCAGGGCTCTTTGTTCTTTGCTCCTCTAAAGTGAGCTCTGAGCCCCAGCATGCTGGACCCCCAATAAAACCTTTGCTGTTGCATGAGAAAGCCTCTTGGTGGTCTTTTTCTCTGACGTTCGCCCCACCTATTCATCTGGAGGCCCCAGGTGAGATATCCGGCAGCGGCGGACAAAAGACCCCAATGGACTCCTCTCGGGGTAAGTAAGGCACCTTTTTCTGGTTTTGGGTTTCAGGTTATGGATTGGCAAAGTGGCTGTCAGTGAAGAGCATTAGCTCTCTCTGATGGTGGCTGACAGATGTGTCACAGAGCTACAGGCCACGTTCCTGGGGGACACTCCAGAGGACTAGAGAAATCAAGGAATACTAATTTCTTCAACTCGTTTATATTTTGCTTCAGGATTCGGTTCGCCAGCCCATCAGGTTTTGCCGGCTACTCAGTTTTGGTCATTGTTCTGAACTCATGTTGAGTTTACCGGCTGTCTTTATTGTCTAACCCATCAGGTTTTGGCAGTTACTCAGTTCTAATCTTTGTCTTGGACTCATGTTAAACGTTTACTGTTTGTCTTTGTCTGTGTTGCGTTTGTGTCTTCACTGTCCCTGTTTGAGTAACTCTCATTATGGGACAAAGCACTTCCACTTCTCTGTCCCTGACACTTGATCATTGGACTGATGTCCGCTCAAGGGCCCAGAATCTTTCTTTTTCAGTAAAATGCCGTATCTGGCAGATTCTCTGTGCTTCAGAATGGCCCATTCTCGGAGTCAGGTGGCCCCCCAGAAGGATCCTTCTACTTCCCTCTAATCCGAAAAGTCAGAGATATTGTCTTTCAGCTGGGGCCACGTGGCCACCCAGATCAACAGCCATATACCCCTTCCCCCAGCATCCTATCATTCAAACCTTCCACTCCTCCCCCTCTTCCTTCCATTCTCCCTGAGTCACAAGACTGGACACTCCTCTCACTCCTTGTCCTCTACCCTCGCTCTCCAACCCCCAACACGTTCCAGATGATATTCTCGCCGCTGACTCAGCCTCTCCGCCGCTAGAGGCAATTGGGCCAGACCCAAGCACTCCAGGGGACTTCTCTGCAGCAGCAGCAACCCCTCCTCCCCTGGAGGAAGCTGGGCCACCTAAAGGAACCCGCCGGTGACGGATAATAGAAAACTCGGAAGCCCCTATGATGCTTCCTCTCCGTCCCTACGGGCCAATGAACCGATCCAACTGGCACCCAAACACCTTTAAATGTAGGTAGCATCTGTCCACTTATCGCCAGACTCTAATAGCAGGTCTCCGAGTGGCCGCCAGAGGGCCGACTAATTTGGCCAAGGTAAGAGAGATTATCCAAGGGCCTAATGAGTCTCCCTCTATGTTTCTGGAGAGAATTATGGAAGCATATAGGAAATATACTCCTTTTGATCCTCAGGCAGAGGATGAACAAGCATCTGTTGCAATGGCCTTTATCGAGCAGGCTGCCCTAGATATTAAGAGAAAGTTACAACGTCTAGATGTATTACAAGATAAGACCTTGAGAGATTTAGTAAGAGATGCTGAGAAAGTATATTATAAGAGAGAAACTGAGGAGGAAAGGGAACAGAGGAGAGAGACGGAAAGGGAACAAAAGGAGGATGAAAGGAGCAAAAGGCAGACTAAAGCATTGACTAAGGTTCTTGTCAGAGCACCAAATATGCCAGAAGTTAAAAAGCAGGGAGACAGAAAGGGATACCTGGGCCCCCGCCAATGGCTGCCCCTGGCCTCAGATCAGTGTGCCTACTGTAAAGAAAACAGGACACTAGGCCAAAGAGTGCCCCCGAAAGAAGCAGAGATGCCAGTCCGCCGTGCTGACTCTAGAAGAGGACTAGGAAAGTCGGGGCTCGGATCCCCTCTCCGAGCTCAGGGTAACATTTAAAGTGGAGGGGACCCCAGTGAACTTTGAAGTGAATACAGGAGCAGTATAATCAACCTTTAAGACCCCACTGGGCCCCCTATCAAATAAATGGTCCCCTGTTAAAGGTACTAATGGCAGTAGATATTGGTCTGGGACAACTAAGAGGACAATGGACCTAGGAAATGGAAAAGTCCACCACGCTTTCCAAGTAATCCAAGAATGCCCAGCCCCATTGATGGGCTGGGATCTGCTTACCAAACTCTGGGCTAGAATAACCTTTAACCCTGATAATCCCCAAGTGGAGTTTCTAAAGCCTTCAGTAAAAACTCCCATAGTCATGGCTTTGACAACATCCGTAGAAGATGAACATCAACACTTTGCGCCTCCTAGGACTGATCAAACAGGCAAACTACCCCAGAAATGGATAAAAGATTATCCTAATGCCTGGGCAGAAACTGCTGGGTTAGGTCTAGCCATATAACAACCTCCAATAGTAGTAGAATTAAAAGCCTCTATCTCTCCAATCAGTGTTAAACAATATCCTCTAATCAAAGAAGCTAAGGATGGGATAAGGGCCCATATTCAGAAATACCTGGCTCTTGGGGTCTTAAGGCCCTGTCATTTGTCCTAGAATATCCCCCTGCTACCAGTAAGAAATCCAGGAACTGGGGACTACCGGACGCTTCAATACCTAAGAGAGATCAACAACAGAGTGCAGGACATTCACCCCACTGTACCGAATCCATATAATTTGCTTAGCGCTCTGAATCTGGAGCAGGAATGGTACACTGTGCTAGACTTAAAAGATGCTCACTTTTGCTTGCCCGTACATAAGGACAGTCAGTTGCTGTTTGCTTTTGAGTGGATAGACCCCGAAAAAGGAACATCTGTCCAACTAACCTGGACTAGACTCCCACAGGGGTTCAAAAACTCTCCCACTCTCTTTGATGAACCCCTCCACAAGGACTTCAATGACTTCAAAACTGCACACCCCGATGTCACCATACTCCAATATGTGGATGGTCTGCTACTGGCAGCCGACACCAAAGAGAACTATGAGTCTGGGACCCAAGCATTATTTTCCAAGCTTGCTCGGCTTGGATATAGGGCTTCTGCCAAAAAGGCCCAAATTTGTCAGCAAGAAGTAATCTTCCTGGGTTATTCTCTTAGGGGTGGCAAAGGATGGCTCACTGAGCCCGCAAAACGAACCTTTGTGCAGATACTGCCCCCATCTAATAAGAGACAACTCAGGGAGTTTCTTGGGACTGCCGGCTTTTGCAGGTTATGGATTCCTGGGTTCGCGTCTCTGGCTGCCCCTTTATACCCGCTGATAAAGGGGGATGCCCACTTCCAATGGACCCCTGAGCACCAACAAGCTTTTGATAATGTCAGAAAAAAGGTGCTGCTATCTGCTCCGGCCTTAGCACTCCCAGATATAGAAAAACCCTTCAGTCTCTACATGGAGGAAAAGAAAGGAATAGCACGGGTTGTGCTCACTGAGACTTTGGGACCTTGGAAAAGACCGGTAGAATACTTATCAAATAAACTGGACCCAGTGGCTAGTGGGTCGCCCCATTGCTTAAGAGCTATAGCAGCGGCAGCCCTTCTAATAAAAGATGCTGATAAATTAACGTTGGGACAGAAGCTAACGATTATAGTCCCCCATGCCCTGGAGTGCATCATCTGTCAGCCTCCAGAGATGTGGCTATCAAACTCTAGAATAACCCACTACCAGAACCTCTTGCTTGACAAAGACGGAATCACGCTGGGACCCGCTGCTCCACTCAACCCGGCTACACTGCTGCCAGAAGAATCATCAAGACCCGTTGCTCATGAGTGTCAACACATACTGGCAGAGGAAACCAGTATATGACGAGACTTGAAGGATCAGCCACTGCCTTGCCCTGAAGTTGTATGGTTTATGGATGGCAGCAGCTTCCTCCAAGATGGTAAGCGGTGGGCTGGAGAAGCAGTAGTTAGCAAAATTAATGTAATCTGTTCCTCTGGTCTCCCAGAACTGACATCAGCCCAAAAAGCAGAACTGATTGCCCTTACGAAAGTATTGGAAGTAGCAACAGGCAAAAGGGCCACCATATACACTGATAGCCGCTATGCATTTGCCACTGCAAATGTGCACGGGGCTATTTACCATCAAAGGGGGTTATTAACCTCCACCTGGAAAGAAATAAAGAACAAAGATGAGATCCTCCAACTTCTCTCAGCAGTGCAGGGCCCTAAGGCACTAGCTATAGTGCACTGCCCAGGGCACCAGAAGGGAAACGAACCCTTGGTGGTTGGAAAAAGAAGGGCAGATGAGGAAGCTTAATTGGCAGCCCTAAATGGAGTGACTGTGTTAACTTTTTCCACACCAGGGGGAACAACAATCAGGAGACTTGGCCGCACCGGAACATTCAGGCAACTTATCATCTGAGGAGACAGATACAGAACTCTGGGATCCTACAGAGCCAAGTTTACAATTTCAAAAAGCCCACCTTTATGTCAAAGACGTACACCAGCTCACCCACTTAGACTCAGAGAAGATATAGGCACTCTTAAAGGACCGGAGAAAGGACTTATTATTGACTGACTCACAGAGGAAAGAAATAGCTGAGCAGGTGACTAGAGCTTGTCAAGTCTGCCAAGTAGTTAATGCTTACCCATCCAAGCTTCCTGCAGGGAAGCGCTTACAAGGAACCAGACAAGGACAATTCTGGGAACTGAACTTTACTGAAATTAAGCCAGCAAGGTATGAACTTAAATATCTCCTAGTCTTTGTAGATACTTTTTCAGGATGGGTCGAAGCCTTCCCCATGAAGAAAGAAACAGCTCAGATGGTAGTCAAAAAGATCGTAGAAGACATTTTTCCAAGGTTCGGCCTGCCTAAGGTAATAGGGTCCGCTAACGGACCGGCATTCATGCCCCAGGAAAGTAAGGGATTTGCCAGGAACCTGGGGATTAATTGGAAGTTACATTGTGCTTATAGACCCTATAGCTCAGGACAGGTAGAAAGGATGAATAGAACCATCAAAGAGTACTTAACAAAATTAAGCTTGGATACTGGCATAAAAAATTGGACTATGCTCCAACCTTATGCACTGTTTTGTTAAAGAAATACCCCCTCCGCCTCTTTGTGTAACCTCACCTCTTATGAAATTCTCAATGGTGCCCTTCCTCCAGTAGGGGACCTAATCCCAACTATGAGACTTAATGATTCCTTTCACACCCCCTTGCTTGACAGATTTAAAGCCCTTTAACAAACGCAGCACCCAGCGATACCTGTGGAAACATTTGGCCTCTGCTTATCAGACTGGAGACGAGGGAACCCCACATTGATATCAAGTGGGAGTCTTCGTCTACGTGAGATGGCGTCAGGTGTCATCCCTGGAACTCCACTGGAAAGGACCATACCAGGTGCTGCTTATAACACCCACAGTGGTGAAAGTGGATGGGATCACTTCCTGGATCAATGCCTCCCATCTCATGCCTGAGCCCTGTACAGACTCTGGCTGGAAACTTCTACAGACTGGTATCCATCTCAAGTTGCGTGTCCGTCATGTGGGTAGGGCTATGGATTCTTCCCATGACCACCAGCAGCCCTAATCCCCATCAGCGTGCTCAGCAACAAGGGCAAGTAATGAATCCTAATGGGCAAGTAGTGTGATCTATTTCACAAACAGCCACCTTATGGACTTGGTGGCCATCTCTCCACCCGGACATTTGTCAGCTTGCCATAGGCTTCCCTGACTGGGATCTCCCTGACATAGAGGACCCCACACAGATCCCACTCAAACCCTAACCAGGGCAACATAGACCACCTTAACCCATGAATTATGGATGTCATCTCCCCCAGCTCAGGTGTAAACTAGCCAGTCTTGACTATTATGTGTGCCCACCTGATTTCCAAAGTCATAAAACAGGCCCAAACCTGTGGAGGACCCAGTGACTTTTATTGTAGATCTTGGGGTTGTGAACAAACGAAAGCTGCATGGTGGAACCCAAACTCCCCAGAAAGTATGATTCCGGTAGGATGAAATGACACCTGGATTGATCCCAAGAAATGTGCTGCTAGCCCAGTGGTGTCAAAAACTCGCTGTGGAAAGAATACTCTATGTTACCCCCTCAATATAACTTTCACTTCCAAAGGAAGGGGCTACCTCAGAAAAACCTGGCCTATGGGAAATACGTGGGGAATGCGATTCTATATTTATGGCGCAGGTGATGAATTTGGTCTCTGGTTTACCGTCTGGCTTAAAAAGAAAGAAAATCCCACAGTAATAGGACCCAATCCCCTCAAGCCAGGGATTAAGCCTCCTAAACCTTCCATGCCTAGATCTACCAGAACCCCTCTACCATCTAATACTTCCTGGATTCCGTCTTTGCCTACTTCCCCAGTCCAGAGTACATCTGACTCCTCCCCCTGGGAACTAATTAAAGGAACCTTTATGGTACTGAACTCCACACAGTCAGAACTCCTTGTATTTCAGCCCAGGTCTTTGACAGCCCTGTAAATTATTGTGTAATGGTGCAGATACTTTCCAGGGTACTCTATCATAATGCCTAATCATTTGAAGGTCTACTAGGGGGACAAACAACCCGATATCAAGGAGAACCATTGTCCCTTACTCTAGCCATCCTATTGGGGATAGGAGCTGCTGCAGGAGTGGGTATGGGAACAGCTTCTATGATGCGTGGTTAACAACAAATGGCCCAAATAGAAACAGCAATAAATCAAGACTTGAAGATGTTAGAGACCTCCATCACAGCTTTGCAGGAATCCTTAACCTCTCTCTCTGAAGTTGTTTTACAGAACAGGTGAGGATTAGACCTCCTCTTGATGAGGGAGAGGGCCTCTGTGTTGCACTGAGAGAAGAATGTTGTTTTTATGCTGACCATATTGGAGTTGCAAAATAATTCATGAGTAAATTAAGAAAATACCTTGAAGAGCACCAGAGAGAATGGGAGATTCAACAAGGGTGCTTTGAGTCATGGTTAACCGAGTACCCCTGGTAACTACACTAATATCAGACTTAGCTGGACCCCTGATCATCCTTATGGTGTTGCTAACTGTGGGACCTTGTTTGCTTAACCACATAGTTTCCTTTCTCCAGGCTCAGATTAGGCAGGTGAAACTCATGATAATCAGACAGAAATATGCTGCACTGGTAGGAATAGAATGTGAAACCCCACAATAATTTTGATTCATTACTTTTAAGATTAAAAGTAGTCAGAAAAAGGGGTGGGAAATGAAAGAATAAAAGAAATTGAAATTGAAACGTAAAGAACCAGGTTTTGTACATTTTCCAAGCTGCACTCAGAACCTGAAATTCCTGTGGCACTTAAGACAATTCCCGGATCTTCCCATTAGATGTGTGTTGAAATCTTCCCTGACCACCTCGTTACTTAACCACCCCTTCCCAGAAACCATGCAGATTTGCACGTATACATCTCAGTGCTTCAACCAATCAGTTTAAATGTATACTCCTTCTCACGGCTGACCAATCACCCGCTGCCCAACTTGTTCCCACCAATGAATGTGCTAATCATGTTTTAGAGTTATTATTTGATTTTCCCGCGGTATATGATGATTTTCTAAAGGAGGCTATGATGTATGTAAAGTCCCTGCCCTCTCTAAAGAATGTATATAAACTCTGCTCAAGTTGTTCTCGGGGCTCTTTGTTCTTTGCTCCTCTGAAGTGAGCTCTGAGCCTCAGCATGCTGGACCCCCAATAAACCCTTTGCTGTGGCATGAGACAGTCTCTTGGTGGTCTTTTCCTCCGAAGTTCGCCCGACCTTTTCAGTTCCTGACTTCCGTCAAGTGAGAATAGGGATCATTTGGGTCAAATGAGTTCTTCAAAGCCCTACAGTGGATAGCCCATAGGTGCTTGGGTTTTCTCATGACTCCAAATCACATAGAAAATCTACACCTGACAGTCATTAGGCCTCAAATTGGAGAAGCAGAGCAGTGTTAAAGGCAGGCTTATTTGATCACTCCTGGTTCAAAGGAAGGGTGTTTAGGCCACCCTGACTTTTGGCAAATGAGGGGCAATGGAGCTTATTTTGGACACTGTCTTGGGCTGCACCCCTCATGGAAACTTCCAGCCAGAGGTTATGATGCGTGTCTGTGTAGAAGAAGATGAGGCCCATGTGGGAGTGTTTTGATTTAAATTGTGGTCATATGTGTGGTAGCTGGAAGAGATTACTGGGTCCTCCTGGGCCTGAACTCTGGTGTGACTCCTTTTAGACACTGTGTCCTGGAACTGAGCTTAGTGAAGTATTGCCATGAGTTGTGTTGGGATTTGAGGAGGCCATGCATGAGAGTCGCCCTTGGAACCTGAGATGTAGGCCCAGGGTAGCTTTCCACAGAGCACTGGGAATCTCAGTCAGGATACCACAAGATTTTATTCTGAAAGACTTGGCAGCCATAGTTGAGATCAAAACACTCATGGATCTCAATTGTAGACCTCAATGAGCCTGGCTTCAGGTGACCTTTTGGACACTCTTTGGGAAGCCTTGCCTGTGAGAGTTCTCCAGAGTTTTCATTGAAATGATCATACTCACCATTTAATGGTTCCTGCATGAATTGAAATCCACTGTGCCTCCAACTTCATCCTTGATAAATGGCTAGATAAATAGTTTAAATTTTTGAAATTCCCATGAACAGGTGGCATACAGAACCTTTGGATGTCCTATTTCTGATCATGAGTGTACCAGACAGTGCCTTGATTGATTGGGTTTAATGAAAATGGTGTAGAACCGAGATGCCAGTAATTTGGAGCCTGATGAGTAGAGGGCCTAGAGCAGCGGTAGGCAGGTGTGTGATAAAACATCTGTGATGGGGCCATGTGGATCTGCCTTTGGATTCCAAATGTCATGAGACGGACATGGTGCAGCCAGGAGACCATTATAAGTAAACACATCTTGTTATATGGAGAGGTTTTAGGGTAATTTACAGAATCAGGTTGCTATGGTCAAGGGAGCAAGCTATGTGGTATAGAGGCCGGTTTCATGAATGCTCATGTGTGAGCCACCACATGTGATAGAACTCCCTCCAGCACTGTGTCCCAGTTGAACTCCTTGTATTTCATGAAGCAAATACAAAACTCGCAGTGCAGCAGCAAGAAACACCAGGAAAAGTGGAGGATTACTAAATGGCTTCACAGTCCACACGGGCAGACACTTAGACCACTGTGTCCCAGTTGAACTCCATGTATTTCGTGAAGCAAATACCAAAGTCGCAGTGCAGCAGCAAGAAACACAATGAAGAGTGGAAGAGGAACAAATGAATATACAATCCACGCGGGGACACACTTAGCCCCAAGTGGCCATAGTATACCTACAAAGAGAGAATTCAGCACTGCTCCCTCATGTTCATTGGAATATTACAATTTATGTCCTCCAGGTCACATAGATGCTGACCCAGCTTTGATCGTCTCACTAGAAGGAAGCAAAAGCTCCTGAAAACAACATATATTTCAAGTGCCCAAACTCAGAGGCAGTTTCTCAAGAAGTCTTTAGGCCAGCAGAGCTCTGTGATTGTGGAGTGCTTACCCTGTCCCTTACTTTTGAAAACTCCTCTACCACCTCCATGGTTGTGAACTCCTGATCAAATTCCATTTCAGATATGTATTCACATATTTTCTATCTCTTTTCCTCTAATTGTGTCTTACTTGGGGCGAAGGTAATGTCAAGGGATTGTTCTGGATGAGAGTGGGAAGATTTTTCTGAAGCACATATTTGCATACACATTGGATTCATTTTCCTATTTTCCATTCAAAATACTGAATCACTGACATTAACACATACCCTACTAGACTCTGACTACTAATCCTAATATGTTGGAGAAAAATACCCCCAAAAGAATAGAACTACAAGCAGTTCAGAGGAGGCATGGTGGATAGTTGGGCTTGCCTTTTGAATTATATAGTGTAGGAGTTTTAAATCTTGTCAATTTTTTTTGAAATAGTTCTCCATGTATTTTAAAAGTTAAGAAATATGTGAATTCCTGTCTCCCTTACTGTGAAGCCTATTCAGCACCTGTATTTTTATATGCACATTTAGAATCCTAACTGTTACCACACGTACGTTCTTGTGTGGAGGCTGAATTGGCAGATACAAATTGTGAAAAGGGATCACTCCTCCTAAACGCTGTTGGAACTGAAAATTCAACCTGTGGGTGAGCTTCCTAGTTGAACAACATTATACATAAATCGATGTTCAGTAAAATGAATTTATTTGGATCTGTGGATGATATATATTTCATGGTGATTTTAAATTGGCATATAGTGCTAATTTTTAATGTCTGTGAATGTTTGTGTGTGTGTGTATATATATATATATATATATATATATATATATATATATACACACTCTCCAGATTTTTCAAAATATGAAATATATGTGTATTATTTTACACATCCTAAATTTTTCATATTCATGAATGTGGATTTATAATCATCTTTTCACAAGATTATTCTCAGAAATATTCACATACCCTACTAGACTCTGACTACTAATCCTAATATGATGGAGAAAAGTAACGCAAACAGAATAGAAATACAAGCATTTCAGAGGAGGCATGTTGTATATTTGGACTTGCCTTTTGCATGATAAATGGTAGGTGTTATAAATCTGGTCAATTTTCAATTGAAATAGTTCTCCATGTGTTTTTAAAATTAACAAATATATGAATTCCTGTCCCTTTCTCTGTAGCCTATTCATCACATGTATTTTTATATGCATTTATAGTATCCTACCTGGTATCACATGTACATTTTTGTGAGTTGGCTGACTTGGTAGATACAAATTGTGAGAAGAGATCACTCCTCCAAATCGTTGTTGGAACTGAAAATTCCACCTATAGGGGAGCTTCCTAGTAGAAAAACATTATACATAAACTCATGTTCAGTAAAATAAATATTTTTGCATCTTTGGATGATATATATTTATAGATGAATTTTGAGTGGCATATATATTGCTACTTTTTAATGTCTGTGTGTGTGTTTTGTGTAAATATATATATATATATATATATATATATATATATATATATATATATATATATACACTCTCCAGATTTTTGAAAATATGAAATATATGTGTCTTATTTACACTCGCTAAATTTATTCATGTTCATGGACTTGGATTTATAATCAACTTTTCACAAGATTATTCTCAGAAATATTCATCCACCTGAAAAAGAGATTTAACTAATATTTCTACAGTAACTGACCAAGTTTAACATCAATGCACCTTGATTCCGATATGACAAGCTGTGCATTTTGACGTTCATTTTTATTAAACCCTGGTACATTAATATTTATTTGTATTATGGACATCATAGGATATATATTTCATCCACAAATTCACAAATTTATGGGCATTTGTTTCACTTTCAATCAATTCCTGCTTCAGAACACATGTATTCCTCCAGGTGTCTTGACTGGTCTTTTCATGTGACTTCTACCCAAACACAATATTTTCGATTTTCATAATCAATTTTGAAGCAAAACTCACACCCTTTATGATAAACCATAACCCTAATATTACAAATAGATGTATAATTGGTTTGAATGAATGTATGTTTATCAATATAAAATTTTCTTTATATTTTCAGATATCACTTCAATCCATTTTTTAAAGTTGAAACCAATTATATTCTTTATTCACACTATTGTCTATTCATACATTTTCTCTATATTCAGAGACACAGGGTGCACGTATTTGTACCCCCAATACTAATTTATATGTCTTCAACATATTGCTTCCAGAAATGGTGGAAGAAATACTCATGTCACCTGATATAAATATACATTTTTTCAGTGTAATATTCTGGACACAAAACGCAAATGTCACACTTATGATTGTACCAAATCCTAAATAGGAAGTGAGCATGGATTACTAAAACCATCCATGTCCAGGTTGCCTAATGCTCTCAAATGTCTATCCTGTCGGTGACTACATATTTGTTTCTTCCTAAGATTATATATTAAATCTCAACCTGTTGAAAATGTCTAATCCTATCACTCACTTTATACTTTGCCTGATTTCCTAATGTTTCTATTGATAAATGCTTTCCTACATATTTTTTCCAGTTCATCACTGTGACCAACTCTTCACATGTGCTGACATTTACATTCACTCTCTAACCAAAACTCTATTGCTAAAGTACTTTTGGTCCAAATCCTATTCTCACTCTTCTATCTAAACCTACACTATCTTCCTAATCCTACCGACTATCCCTTTTTGACTGGATGTTTTCTTACACATTCAATCAACCAAGGTACATGGTCCTTTGCCATTATATATCGATTTATCTGAGATATCTGTGCAGAACATTGTTCAAAGCTAAGTTTCCCACTCCAGTGCCCAGTGCACTTCTGGGCTTCAAATCTTATCTAGAATTCCATTGTCATACTTATATTTCACCTCTATATTCTTATAAATACCACAGGATCCCAATATTCTTATTCATCCAGCAGAATGATTCCTAACACAAATCGAACCTGTTATTAACCCTAACCATATACTGTTCCCTCAATCTATCTTTACAAAAGAGCAGGACTGAGTTGGTCTTACAATACAAAAATGTAGGGAGACTTTCACCTGCTGAGAAGCTCAAAGGTCTATGCAGATATAATCCCTGGAGAAGATATAGGGAACTATGAAGTACCTGAGAGAGAAAAAGTCATCTTCAATTGCAAACAACCTGGTCATGACGAAGGGATGTGTCTGAATCAGCCTCTATCTTCTTAATGTAGAGAAGATGGACCAAACCAGGCCTATGTAGAGAGCTGTTCCCAGGTGCCTATGGTTGATATAACTTTCTATCTTGTGAAATTGTAACAGGAAATAGGGGCAGCCTCCATCTCATGAGACCCTTGGAAGCAACTGTTAGGACAAAGTGGTTGCAAAGGCAGCAAATTCAATCAGTTCCAGAAAGAAGTGACCTCATCTAATTTTCTTGGTGAAGGAACACTCTAAACTTGGAATCCAGGCACCCAGAGGCAGTCCCAGTTCCAGTCCCAGTGGGCTCACTTGTTTAGATTTACAGAGGACAGAGTCCGTCTTTCTTGGTAAATACTGATGTGAGTATGGCCAAATGCCAGGTGAGCTCTGAAGAGGGGCCTTTCCTGAGAAAGCAGGTAGTGTCTCACTGCTGGTCCCGGACAATTTCACAGAGTTAGCCAAAGAGACCTGATCTGAGACAGGACAGGCCGTTTCGGGGGAACATAAAATGGTCCACCAGTCAGAGGGCTCTCCAGATAGTCACATACCTACTTGGAGGAAGGAGGTGCCTTTGTGGTTGTGGGTGTGAGTTTGTGGTTTTGTCTCATGTTCTGAGAATAGGTAGGAAAGGCAGTTTGTTTGGTTTGGAATGGACTGTGTCTACTGAGTGCTTTGACAAGGCAAGTGTTTCTATGTCTGTGTATCCCACCGTGTCTGTGGTTGTAGACTTTAGAAAAGAGAATGCATCAATGGATTTGTCATGTCTAGTAGAAAGCTTCTCAGCATTCATCCTGCCTAATTTATGAATGGACTGTGGATTGCCTTATGGATGTGCAACACCTACTATCTTCCAAAGTTCCTGTTTTCTTCGTAGAATTATGGCCACTCTTCAGAATAGGCTTATGATTTTATGTCCACCATATGAACCACCTCCAAGATCTGTGACATGGCTATGTACTGGATAGCTGAAGGGAATGAGAGCATGTCAGAAAACACAGATATCATTGGGACCAGGAGAGTCTCAATGGAGAAACCCTGCTTTGGGTCTTTTGCTTATCTATTTGTCTGTTGCCCTGAATGTCAGGAAGTTCTTTGACTCAGGCCACCCCTTTTTGAAGCCTGAAGAAAATAGTTTTCAAATGAAAATGAATGAGCATCACCTTGGGCTCTTTGCTTAATTGCTTTAGAATGGGATGTGTCTAAATCAGCCTCTTGGCCCTGTGTGAGGCTGTGGCTTTGATTCTCAGCACCTGATGGGTCTAAAGAAGGATCCCATGTGTGCATCCAAAACCAAAATGGCCAAAAGAGCGGTCATTGTGGATGGAGTCTCTCGTCTTCCTCTGTAATGTTCCTGCCTCCATCAAGTGAGAATAGGGATCCTTTGGGTCAAATGAGTTCTTCAAAGCCCTGCAGAGTCTAGCCCATAGGTGCTTGGGTTTTCTCATGACTCCCATTTACAGAAAGAATCTAAACCCCACAGTCACTAGGCCACAAATTGCAGAAGTGGAGCAGTATTAACGGCAGGCCTATTTGATCACTCCTGGTTCACAGGAAGGGAGTCCAGGCCTTTAGGCATATGAGGGGTAAGGAAGCTTCTTTTGGACATTGTCTTGGGCTGTGCCCCTCATAGAATCCTCCAGCCAGAGGTAATGATGAGTGTCTATATGGAAGAAGATGAGGTCCATGTGGGAGTGTTTTGGTTTTAATTGTGGTCACTTGTGTGGCGGTTGGAAGAGATGAATTGGTCCACGTGGGCTGGAACTCTGGCGTAATTACCCTTAGAGACTGCATTCTGGAACTGATCTTAGAGAAGTATTGCAATGAGTTGTGTTGGGATTTTAGGAGGCCACGCATGGAGTCCTTGGAAAATGAGTCTTGACCCAGGGTTGCTTTCCACAGAGCACTGGGAATCTCAGCCAGGATATCACATGATTTTATTCTGAAAGACTTGGCAGCAATAGTTGAGAGTCAAAACAAACATGGACCTCATATTGTAGACCTCAATGGGCCTGGCTTCATGTGAACTTTTGGCCACTCTTTTGGAAGCCTTGCCTGTGAGAGTTCTCGAGAGCTTTCATTAAAATGAGTTTCCTCAACATTTAATGGTTCCTGAATGAATTGAAACCCACAGTGCCTCCAACTTTATCCTTTAAAAATGGTTAGATAAATACCATGAAATGTTTAAAATTCCCATGAGCAGGTGGCACTGGAAAACCTTTGGATGTCCTGTTTCTGATTATGAATATACCAGAAGGTGCCTTGATTGACTGGTTTTCATGAAAATAGTATAGAAAAGAGATGCAAGTAAGTTCGAGCCTGCTGAGTAGTGGACCTAGAGAAGTTGTGGGCAGGTGTGTGATAAAAAATCTGTGGTTTGGCCATGTGGATCTGCCTTTGGCTTCCAAATGGATTATGACTGATATGGTGCAGCCAGCAGACCCTTCTCTGAAAAGGCATCTTGTTATATGTAGGAGTTTCAGGGCAATGTTCAGAATCAGGTTGCTATGCTCAAGGAGGCAAGCTGGTGGGATAGAAGCATGGTTGGTGCATTTTCCTGCAGACCCTGACCCACCACACGTGACAGAACTCGCTCCAGCACTGTGTCCCAGTTGAACTCCTTGTTTCATGAAGCAAATGCCAAATTGCGAGTGCAGCAGCAAGAAACAGCACGAAAAGTGGAGGATGACCAAATGGGTTCACAGTGCACACGGGGAGACACTTAGCCCCCATTGGTCACAGTTTACCTACAAAGAGAGAATTTAGCAATGCTGCCTCATGTTCATTGGAAAACAAGAAACCATGTGCTCACAAAGGTCACAAAAATGCAGACCCAGCTTGGATGGTCTCACTACAATGGAAGCTAAAGCTCCTGACAACAACATATATTTCATGTGCCCAACCTCAGAGGCAGTTTCTTAAGAACTCTTTAGACCAGCAGAGCTCCATGTTTGTGGAGAGTTTACATTGTCCCTTAATTTTGGAAACTCCTCTACCTTCTCCAAATTTGTGAAAATTGAGCAGTTTCCATTGCAGATATGTATTCACAGATTTTCTAACTCTTCTCCTCTAATTGTGTCATACATGGGGCGAAGGTAATGTCAAGGCATTGCTCTGGATGAGAGTGGGAAGATATTTGTGTAGCACATATTTGCATACACATTGCATTCATTTTCAATTTTCTATTCGAAATACTGAATCCCTGACACTATCCCATACCCTACTATCCTCTGACTACTAATCCTAATATGATGGAGAAAAATACCCAAACAGAATAGAAATACAAGCAGTTCAGAGGAGGCATGCTGCATACTTGGACTTACCTTTTGCATGATAAATGGTAGGTGTTATAAATCTAGCCAATTTTTAATTGAAATACTTCACCATGTGTTTTTAAATTAAACAAATATATGAATTCCTGTCTCCCTTTCCCTGTAGCCTATTCATCACATGTATTTTCATATGCACTTATAGAATCCTACCTGGTATCACATGTACATTTTTGTGAGGTGGCTGACTTGGCAGATACAAATTGTGAGAAGAGATCACTCCTCCAAATTGCTGTTGGAACTGAAAATTCCACCTATAGGGGAACTTCCTAGTAGAACATCATTATACATAAACTCATGTTCAGTAAAATAAATATTTTTGCATCTGTGGATGATATATATTTAAAGATGAATTTCGATTGGCATATATATTGCTACTTTTAAATGTCTGTGTGTGTTTTTTTTTGTGTGTGTGTGGGTATGTGTGTGTATATATATATATATATATATATATATATATATATATATATACTCTCCAGATTTTTCAAAATATGAAATATTTGTGTCTTTTATACACTCTCTAAATTCATTCATGTTCATGCATGTGGATTTATAATAAACTTTCCAAAATATTAGTCTCAGAAATATTCATCCACCTTAAATACATATTTGTTTCCTAGTACTGAAAACTAACTTCAGTGAATGGTGCATACAAATGTTAATAATTCTACAGGAACTGATCCAGTCTATCACCAATGCAAGTAGATCCCAATGGGACATGATATATAATATGATGTTCATTTATATTCAACACTGGTACATTATTATTTCTTCAGTTTTTGCTCATCATAAGATATGTATTTCATCCACAAGTTCACAAATTTGTAGGCATTTCTTTAAACTTTAATCACTTCCTACTTCACAACACATGTATTGTCAGGGTTTCTTGACTGGTCTTTTCATGAGACTTCTTTCCAAACACATTATTTTCGATTTCCATAATCACTTTTGAAGTAAAACTCACACACTCTTCATGATAAACCAAAACACTAATATTGACATTAGATGAATAACTGGTTGGAATGAATGATTGTATATGCATATAAGATTTCCAGTAATTTTTCAGATATCAGTTCATCCCATTATATTAAGTTGGAACAAGTTATATTACTTATTCACAGTATGGTCTATTCATGCTTTATCTCTATATTCATAGACATAGGGTACACCTCTTTGTACGCCCAATACTAATTTTATGTCTTCAGTATATTGCTACCAAAAATGGTGGAAGAAATACTTATGTCACCTGATCTACATATACATATTATCACAATAATATTCTGGACAAAAATGTAAATGTTACACTTATGATTGAACCAAGCAAAACCTAAATGAAATGTGAACATAGATGACTAAAAACATCCATGTCCAGGGTGCCTAATGCTCTCAAATATCAATATTATTGGTGACTTCATATTTGTTTCTTTCTAAGATTCAACCTCAAGCCTGTTGAAAATGTCTAATCCTCTCACTCACTTTATACTTTCCCTGATTTCGTAATATCTTTATTGATATCTTCTTTTCTACATGTTTTCCCCACTTCATCATCGTGACTGGCTCTTCATATGTGCTGACATATACATTTACTCTCTAACTGAAATCCTATTGCTAAAGAACTTTTGTTCCAAATCATATACTCACTCTTCTTCCTAAAACGACCGACTATCTTCCTAATCCTACCGACTATCCCTTTTTGAAGGGATGTTCTCTTCTACATTCAATCTTCCAAGGTACAAGGTCCTATGCCATTGTATATCAAATTATCTGAGACATCTGTGCAGAACATAATTCAAAGCTAAGTATCCCAATCAAGGGCCCAATGCCCTTATGGGTTTAAAATCATACCTGGATTTCTGTTTTCATACTTATGTTTCACCTCTACATTCTTGTAAATATACCAGGTTCCCAATACCATTATTCATCCAGAAGAATGATTCCTAACACAAATCGAAATCAAACCTGTTATTAACCCTAAACATACACTGTTCCCTCAATCTCATTTTACAGAAGAGCAGGGACAAAGTTGTTCTTACAATACAGAAAAGTAGGGGACCTTCCACCTGCTGAGATCCTCAAAGGTCCATGCAGAAATGATACCTAGAGAAGTTGTAGACAGGTATGAAGGACCTGAAAGAGCAAAAGTCATCTTCGATGACAAACCACCTGGTCAGGATGAAGGGATGTGTCTGAATCAGCCTCTCTCTTCTTATTTTGGAGAAGATGGACCAAACCAGGCCTGTGTGTGTGCCTATGGTTGATATACCATTCTAAATTGTGAAAGTGTCAGAGGAAGAAGGGGCAGCCTCCATCTCATGGGGCCCTTGGAAGCAACTGTTAGGACCAAGTGGTTGCAAAGGCAGTGACCTCATTCAGTTCCAAAGAAAGTGTCATACCTCATTTCCTTGGTGATGGAACTCTCTGAACTTGGTATCCAAGAAGCCAGGCACCCAGATGCAGTTCCAGTCCCAGTCCCAGTGGGCTCACTTGTTTGGATTTACCAAGGACAGAGTCAGTCTTTCTTGGTACCTACTGATGTGAGGATGGCCAAATGCCAGGAGAGCTCTGAAGAGGGACCTTTCCTGAGAAAGCAGGTAGTGGCTCACCACTTTTTCCTGACAACTTCACATAGTTGGCCAAGGAAACCAGATCTGAGAGAATACAGGCCATTTCGGGGGAACATAGTATTGCCCACCAGTCAGAGAACACTCGGGATAGTCACAGACCTAATTAGGGGAAGGAGGTGCCATTGTGAGTGTGGGTGTGTGGTTTTGTCTCTTGTTCTGAGAATAGGTAGGAAAGGCGGTTTGTTTGGTTTTCAGTGAACTATTTCTAGTAAGTCATTTGACAAGGTGAGTGTTTCTATGTCTGTGTATCCCACTGTGTTCGTGGTTGTAGACATGAGAAAAGACAATGCAACAATGGATGTGTCCTGTGTAGTAAAAAGATTCCCAGCATTCATCCTGCCCAATTTATGAATGGACTGCAGCTTGCCTTATGGATTGGCAAAACCTACTACCTTCCTAAGTCCCTGTTTTCTTCCTGAATTCTGGCAACTCTCCAGAATAGTCTCATTGTTTTGTGTCCAAGATATGTACCAACTCCAAGGTCTTTGACATGTCCATGTACTGGATACCTGAAG
This sequence comes from Callospermophilus lateralis, assembly GCF_048772815.1. NCBI lineage: Eukaryota > Metazoa > Chordata > Mammalia > Rodentia > Sciuridae > Callospermophilus > Callospermophilus lateralis. The sequence continues at coordinate 127,936 of NW_027512885.1, read as the reverse complement.
GGAATGGCCAGTATCTCAGAAAACTCAGATATGAGTGTGACCAGAAAAATCTCAGTGGAGATACCATGCTTTGGGCCTTTTGCTTACCTATTGTTCTGTTGCCCTGAATGTCAGGAAGATGTTGGGCTCAGGCTACCCCTTTGTGAAGCCTGAAGAAAACAGTTTTCAAATGGAAATGAATGGGCATCACCTGTGGCTCTTGCTAAATTGCTTCGGAAAGGGATGTGTCTGAATCAGGCTCTCTACCCTGTGTGAGGCTGTGGCTTAGATTCTCAGCACCTGATGGATCTAAAGAAAGATCCCATGTGTGAAACCAAAACCAAATTCGCAAAAAATTTCAGTCATTGTGAATGAATTCTATTGCCTTTCTCTGTTAGGTTCCTGAAATCAATCAAGTGAGAATAGCGATCCTTTTGGTCAAATGAGTTCTTCAAATCTCTGCAGAGGTGCTTGTCTTTTCTCATGACTCCAGTTCACATAAAGAATCTAAACCCCACAGTCAGAAGGCCTCAAATTGGAAAAGCGGAGCAGTATTAATGACAGGCCTATTTGATCACTCCTGGTTCACAGGAAGGGTGTCCTTCCCACCCTGACTTGAGCCAAATGAGGGGCAAGGGAGCTTATTTTGGACACTCTTTTGGAATGTGCCCCTCATGGAAAGCTCCAACCAGTGGTTATGATGAGTGTCTATAAGGAAGAAGATGGGGCCATGTGATAGTGTTTTGTTTTTAATTGTGTTCATTTGATTGGCGGTGTGAAGAGATGACTGGGTCAACCTGGGCTTGAACTCTGGTTTGATTCCCCTTAGAGACTGCATTCTGGAATTGACCTCAGAGAAGTATTGCCATGAAAAGTGTTGGGATATTAGGAGGCCACGCATGAAAGTCACCCTTGGAAACTGAGATCTAGGCCCAGGGTGGTTTTCCAAAGAGTACTGGGAATCTCAGCCAGTATATCACATGATTTTATTCTGAAAGACTTGGCAGGGATAGTTTTGAGTCAAAACACACATGGACCTCACATTGGAGACCTCAATGCGCCTGGCTTCATGTGACCTTTTGGCCACTCTTTTGGAAGCCTTGCCTGTGAGAGTTCTCCAGAGCTTTCTTTGAAATGAACTTCCTCAAGATTTAATGGTTCCTGAATGAATTGAAACCCACAGTGCCTCCAACTTCATCCTTGAAAAATGGCCAGATAAATACCATGAAATTTTTAAAATTCCCATGACCAGGTGGCACTGGAGAACCTTTGGATGTCCTGTTGCTGATCTTGAGTGTACCAGACCCTGCCTTAATTCACTGGGTTTCATGAAAATGGTGTAGAACAGAGATGCCATTGAGTTATAGCCTGCAGAGTTGTGGGCCTAGAGAAATGGTGTGCAGTTTTGTGATAATACATCTGTGTTGTGACCATGTGGTTCTGCCATTGGCTTCCAAATTCATTGTGACTGCCATGGTGCAGCCAGGAGACCTGTATATGTAAAAGCATGTTTTTATATTGAAAGATTTCAGGGCCATGTTCAGAATCAAGTTGCTATGGACATGGGGGCAAGCAAGTTAGAGCCTGCAGAGTATTGGGCCTAGAGAAGTGGTCTGCAGTTGTGTGATAATACATCTGTGTTATGGCCATGTGGATTTCTCATTGGCTTCCAAATTTTTTGTGACTAACATGGTGCAGCCAGGAGACCCGAATATGTAAAAGCTTGTTTTTATATGGAGAGGATTCAGGGCCATGTTCAGAATCAAGTTGCTATGGACAAGGGGGCAAAGTATGTGGGAAAGAAGCCTGGTTGTTGCATTTTCCTGCAGACCCTGACCCACAACACGTGACAGAACTCCCTCCAGCACTGTGTCCCTGTTGAACTTCTTGTATTTTGTGAAGCAAATACCAAACTCCCAGTGCAACAGCAGGAAACACCATGAAAAGTGGAGGATGACCAAATGGCTCCACAGTCCACATGGGGAGACAATTAGACCCCAGTGGCCACTGTTTACCTACAAAGAGTAAATTCAGCACTGCTGCCTCATGTTCACTGGAAAATAAGAAACCATATCCTCCAGGTCACATAGATGCAGACCCAGATTTTATTGTCTCACTACAAAGGAAGCTAAAGCTCCTGAAAATAACGTATGTTTCAAGTGCCCAACCTCAGAGGCAGTTTCTCAAGATGTCTTTATGCCAGCAGACCTCCATGTTAGAGGAGTGTTTACCATGTCCTTTACTTTTGGAAACTCCTCTACCCCCTCCAAGGTTCTGAACTCTGAGCATTTTCCACTCAAGATATGTATTCACAGATTTTCTAACTCTTCTATTCTAATTGTGACTTACTTCAGGCGAAGGTAATGTCAAGGATTTGTTCTGGATGAGAGTGGGAAGATTTTTGTGTAGCATATATTTGCATACACATTTGATTCATTATTCTATTTTCCATTTGAAATACTGATCCCTGACACTAACTCATAACCTACTGGACTCTGACTACTACTCCTAATATGATGGAGAAAAATAACCCAAACAGATTAGAAATCCAAGCAGTTCAGAGGAGGCATGGTGTATAGTTGGACTTGCCTTTTGCATAAAAAAGGGTATGTGTTATAAATCTAGTCAATTTTCTGTTGAAATAGTTATCCATGTGTTTTTAAAGTTAACAAATATGTGAATTCCTGTCTCCCTCTCTCTGTAGCCTATTCAGCACATGTATTTTTATATGCACATATAGAATCCTACCTGGTATCACACGTACATTCTTGTGAGGTGGCTGACTTGGCAGATACAAAATGTGAGAAGAGATTACTCCTCCTAAATGCTGTTGGAACTGAAAATTCAATGTATGGGTAAACTTCCTAGTTAAACAACATTATACATAAATCTATCTTCAGTAACATGAATATTTTTGAATTTGTGGATGATGTATATTTCATGGTGAATTTCAATTGGCATATATATTGCTATTTTTATAGTCTCAGTTTGTGTGAGTGTGTGTGTGTGTATATATATATATATATATATATATATATATATATATATATATACTCTCCAGATTTTTCAAAATATGAAATGTATGAGTCTTATTATACACTCCCTGAATTCATTCATGTTCACGTATGTGGATTTATAATCAACTTTTCACAAGATTATTCTCAGAAATATTCATGTACCTGAAATACATATTTGTTTCCTAGTACTGAAAACTAACTTCAGTGAATGGTGCATACAAATTCTAATATTTCTACATTAACGGACGCAGTTTAACATCAATTCAAGTAGATTCCTATGGGACATGATGTGTATTTTAACGTTCATTTTTATTCAACACTGGTACATTACTATTTCTTCAATTTCTGCACATCATCGTATATATTTATCATCCACAAGTTAGCAAATATATAGGCGTTTGTTTCACTTTAAATCACTTTCTGCTTCAGAACACATGCATACCTCCAGGTTTCTGGACTGGTCTTTTCATGAGACTTCTTTCCAAACACATTATTTTCAATTTCCATAATCACTTTTGAAGCAAAACTCAAACACTCTTCATGAAAATCCATAACCCTAATATTTCATTCAGATGTATAATGGGTAGGATTAAATGTAGTATATCAATATAAGGTTTCCTGTATATTTTCAGATATCAATTCAATCCATTATTTAAAGTTGGAACCAGTAATATTATTAATTCACAGTATTGTCTATTCATGCATTATTTCTTATATTCATAGACAAATCGTACACCTATTTCTACCCAAAATACTAATTCATATATCTTCAAAATATTGCTCCCAGAAATGGTGGAAGAAAAACTCCTATTACCTGATCTACATATATTATTTATTATAGTAATATTCTGGACACACATAGGAATGTTCACACTTATGATTGTACCAATGTAAAGGTCGGGCGAGCGTCGGAAAAGAGACCACGAAGAGACTGTCTCATGCAACAGCAAAGGGTTTATTGGGGGTCCAGCATGCTGGGGCTCAGAGCTCACTTGAATAGAGAAGAGAGCGCTAAGAACAGCTTAAGCAGAGCTTATGCAATTTACGTGGTGAGAGCAGGGAGGGAAATTTATTGATGGGTCAGGTCGAGTGAGTGGTTTGCATGCCAATGGGAAAGGGAGTACATTCAACAGTTTGGCAATTGGGGACAGCACATTCTGGGAACAAGATTAGCAAACAGTTTTCAAGATTTCATCAGTATTTTGTTAAGCATACAGAAAAACAAGAAGTTAAAAGTACATATTTTATTAACCTTTCATTCCCCACTTCTTATTCTGGTTAATTTTAATCATAAAAATGAGCATTGCGGGGTCTCACATTTTATGTCTTCTAGTGAGGTATATTGTTGTCTGATTACCATAAGTTTAACTTATCCAATTTAAGCTTGTAGAAAGGAAACTAGATGGTTGAGCAAACAGGGTCCTACAATTAGCAATGAAATGAGGATTATTAATGGACTGGCCAGGGCTGATAAAAGCGTAGTTAACCAGGGGGACTGTGTGAACAAAGACTCAAACCACCCTTTTTGTGCATCTCTCTCTTGTTGATGCTCTTCTAGGCGTCTTCTTAATTTACTCATAATTTTTTTACAACTCCAGTATGGTCGGCATAAAATCAAATTTTTCCCTCAATGCAGCACAAAAGCCCCCTTCTCTCACGAAGAGGAGGTCCAACCCTCGCATGTTCTGTAAAACAATTTCAGAGAGAGAGGTTAAAGATTCCTATAAAACTGTGATGGAGGTTTTTAATATCTTTAAATTTTGGTCTATTGCTGCTTCTCATCGGGTCATTTGTTGTGTCACATGGACTAGGACAGTGATTCCTGTGCCCACACCTGCAGCAGCTCCTTTTCCTAATAGGTTGGCTAAAGTGAGGGATACAGGTTCCCAGAGGAACCGGGTTGTATGCCCCCGTATTTGATATTTAAATTAACCTGCCTCATGATAGAGCACTCTGGGAAACATCTGAACATTACATAATTAATCACATCTGTTGACCATTTTATGAAAACATAAACAATGTTTAAGTATATAGAATTATACTGTTGTAAGGACGGACAATTCAAGGCACCTAAGATAGCACCGAAGACAGCGAAACATACCTATTTGGTTGCAACGGATTTAGAGGGCATTGCTTCTGTTGTAATCAATTAGTCACCTGATCTCCAAATTTAGGTAGTTTCCGAATTTTGTACCCAACATGTAAGGGAAGGGGCTCAGAAGTTCACAGTCTGCATAAGTTCACAAAAAGAAGTTTTCGTTTCTATTGTTTTTTTCATCTGTTCTGGGCAAGTTAACATTTTAAGGACACCTGGAGTGGGAGAGCTTTTTTCTTCTCTTTTTTTTTCTCACTGCCAGCTGTAACAATGGAGCTCATTTGGTAACTTATTTATCTTAGAAATGTAACCATGTCTGTGAAGCCCCAGCTCAAGGCCAGAGGCCTTGTTCACATGTTTTGTGAAAAACTAGTAAGGGGGAGTCTAGCTTAGGAGTGCTGATTTTTCCAGCCAGTGGCCAAATAGAACAGGGAAACACGAAAAGGGGAAGTTTATCTACATTGAACTCTTTTATAGGGACTCTTTGGCTGAATGTCCTAAAGTCAGCCATGGTGAAGACTGCTGGAGAAGGTCATTTAAGACTTTTCTGTGGGCCTGGTATAGACGGGGAAGACAGGGAAGGCGGGTCTGAGAGCAGCACCTTGGGTCTGAGCATGAGGAAGGAGACATGTAAAAGAATAATGGGAAAGGGGTTTGGAATTTTCCAGGCAACAAAACTTGAGCAGTAGAACAGATAGAGCAGAGGGGAAGATGGGAGTTTGTATCCCAAAAAGCCTGTGAGGGACTTTAAATTCTTAGTAACCTGTTTTCAGTGATGACAGAGCAACTTTAAAGGCCATTTTCATTACATCTTGGATAGGGGTCTGAGGGCTCTCCTTAGCTGGTTTGAGCTTTGGGTTAGCTGGTAAGAGGACCTGGTGGGACCTGGTGCGGGCACTGACAGGAGAAGAGAGTAGTGAGTGGGTGGATGGGTACCTCAGTACCTGCTACCTCAGCAAGGGGGCAATAATCTGAGAACCGGCGGTTTGGGTTTTTGATCTAGTAATTGGAGGGAAGAAATCAGGTTGCTGAGGTGGGAGTGGCAGCAGAGAGTCTGGAGCAGAAAGCTGAGGGTGAGGATCTATTGGATAAGCATAGTTCAGGATGTGAGCGAAGGAGGGAAAATGCCTCCACTTAGGGGAATTTCCTTCCACCCTTTGAGCACTTGCCGAAGTTAAAAAGGTCATGGAGAATTTTAGGATCTAGAGACCCCTCTGGGGGCCATCGGTATTGGTTGTGTAATTGGTAATATGGCCAATGCTGTGTATTGAATTTGATGAGGAGTTTGGGTTCCACCAGGCACCCCTGTATGCTCACATTCCCATGACTTACAGAAGAAGTCGGCATTTCCCCCACACAGCCATGTCTGTTTGTGGCTTTGATAGTTCGCTGGGCAAACATAGTAATCTAGGCTAGCCAACCTGCATCTGGCTCTCGTGTCCCTACATCCATAATGTTTGTTTCTATTACCTATGATACGGAAAGGATTTATTGGAATTTTAGTTGGATCCCCTTCATCAGGGATATCCCAATAGGAAAGACCTATAGCCAGCTGACAAATGTCTGGGTGGAGAGATGGCCACCATGTCCCTAAAGGGGCTGTATGCAAGATAGACCATACTTCTTGTACAGTAGGATTTGTGATCAGCCATTACTGCTGAACAGGCTGATGAGGGTTAGGACTACTCTTGGCCAAGGGGAGAGTCTGTAGCCTTATCCACATGGCGAATACGCAATTTGAAAGTGTTACCAGTCTTTTCCAGTTTCCAGTCAGATTTTGGACAGGGCGCAGGCCAGAGATGAGAGACATGGATCCATGAAGTGATTCCGTCTACATTTACCACTGTAGGTGTTATATGTAGCACCTTATATGGTCCTTTCCAGTGGGGTTTCAGGGATGACACCTGATGTCGTCTAATGTAGACGAAGTCTCCTACTTGGTATCGATATGGAGTCCCCTCGTCCCCAGGTTGGTCGGCAGTGGCCAGATGTTTCCACAGATATTGCTGATTTCTTTCAAGAGCTTTAAGTCTGTCAAGCAAGGGGGTGTGGAAGGGATCGTTAGGTCTTAGAGTTTGGGTTAGGTCCCTTACTGGAGGAGGGACCATAGAGAATTTCATAGGGGGTGAGGTTACACAAGGAAACAGAGGAGTATGAATATTTCTTGCATGAAACAGTGCATAAAGCAGGAGAATAGATCGATCTTTTATGCCGATCTCTAAGCTTGATTTTGTTAATTCTCTTTAATGGTTCTATTATTTTTTTTTACCTGTACTGAGCTCTGGGGTCTATAAGCACAATGTAATTTCCAATTAATCCCCAGGGTCCTGGCTAATCCCTGACTTATCAGGGCAATTAACGCCAGTCCATTATCAGACCCTATTGCCTTAGCCAGTCCGTATCTTAGAAAAATATCTTTCAGGATCTTCTTGACCACCATTTGTGGCATTTATTTTGTTGTTGTTGTTTTTTTTTTTTTTTTTTGTGTGTGTGTGTGGGGGGGAAGGCTTCAATTAATTCATCCTGAAAATGTATCTACAAAGACTAGGAGATATTTAAGTCCATAACTTCCTGGCTTAATTTCAGTAATGTCCACTTCCAAGAATTGTCCTGGTCTGGTTTCTTGTAGGTGCTTTCCTGCAGGAAAGTTGGAAGGGTAAGCATTAACCAATTGACAGACCCAGCAGGCTTTTGTTACCCGTTCAGTTATTTCTTTTGCTCTGAGTCGGTTAGTGGAAAACTCTGTTCTTGATCCTTCAGGAATGCCTGCAGTTTCTTTGAACCAAGGTGAGTGAGTTGATGTACATTTTTAACTTAGTTTAGGGCTTTCTGAAAATGCAAGCTGGGCTCAGTGAAGTTGAGGGTTTCAGTGTCAGTGTCCTTAGATGTTATCAAAAGCTTTCTGGTGCTCAGGGGTCCATTAGAATTGGGCATCTCTCTTTAACAGCGGGTATAAAGGAGCAGCTAAGGACGCAAACCCAGGTATCCATAAGCTGCATAAGCCAGCAGTCCCAAGAAACTCTCTGAGTTGTCTGCTGTTAGATGGGGGTGGTATCTGCTCAATGGATTGTTTTCTGGTCTCAGTGAGCCATCACTTACTGCCCCTTAGGGAATAGTCCAGGAAGATTACTTCTTGCTGGCAAATTTGGGCTTTTTTGGCAGAAGCACTATACCAGAGTTGAGCAAGCTCGTATAATAATAATTGGGTTCCAGACTCACAGTTTTTCTTGGTGTTGGCTGCCAGTTGCAGGTCATCGACATATTGAAGCAGGGTGACGTCAGGGTGCATAGTTCTGAAGTTGTTGGGGTCTCTGTGGAGGGCTTCATCAAAGAGAGTGGGGGAGTTTTTGAACCCCTGTGGGAGTCTAGTCCATGTTAGTTGACCAGACGTCCCGGTTTCTGGGTCTACCCACTCGAAATCAAATAGCAACTGACTATCTTTATGCAGAGGCAAGCAAAAGAAAGCATCTTTTAAGTCCAGAACAGTATACCATTTCCGCTCATGGTTCAGAGTGCTAAGCAGATTGTACAGATTATGTACTGTGGGGTGAATGTCCTGCACTCTGTGGTAGATCTCTCTTTGGTCTTGAACGGTGCGATAGTCCCCGGTTCCTGGATTTTTATACTGGTAACAGGGCAGTGTTCCAGTTCAAATGACAGGGCCTTAGGACCCTTAAGGCCAGATATTTCTGAATATGGGGCCTTATCCCATCTTTAGCTTTTTTGCTCAGAGGATATTTTTTTACATTGATGGGGGGGCTGAAGTTTTTAACTCCACTGTTATTGGAGGATGTTTCACGGCTACGTGTAACCCAGCAGTTTTTTTCCTAGGCATCTGCGTAATCTGTTATCCATTTCCGGGGTAGCTTGCCTGTTTGATCAGTCTTGGGGGGTTTGACAAGTTGATGTTCATCTTCTACTGACATAGTAAAAGCCGTGACTATAGGAGTTTTTACTGAAAAATTTAGAAATTTCACTTGGGGGCCTTCAGGGTTAAAAGTTATTCTGGCCTGGAGCTTTTTGAGCAGATGTGTGCCCATCAATGGGGTCGGGAATTCTGGGATTACTAGGAACGAGTGATGGATTTTTTCTTTCCCCAGGTCCATGGTCCTCTTAGTTGTCTAAGCCCCATATTTACTGCCATTAGCCCCTTGAACTAGAGTCCTTTTTGTTTGATAGATGGCCCAATGGGGCCTTAAGGGCTGAGTATACTTACCCTGTATCCACTTCAAAGTTTAACCCCCCCGGCGAGTACTTTGTGTTCTTTTGGCCGGGCCAGCTACCTCCAAGGAAGGAGGGGCTGTGTGTGCCGTGGGGTAGTCACCTGGAGGGCGCTGGGCTGGCCTATATTCCTCCAATGGTGGAGAGTCTGAGTCAGCAGCAGGGGAATCACTTAGAGGGTGTTTGGGGTTGGAGGACAAGGGCAGGGCATAAGGAGGGGGAAGAGAGTCCAGTAGAGTCTTGAGACTCAGGGACAACAGAGGGTGGAGGAGGGGGAGCAGAGGGTTTGAGAGATAGAAAAGTGGGAGAACCAGTAGGAGCGGGGACAGGGACAAGGAAAAGCTTCAACCATGGAAGAGGAGATTTGCAGAGGTCCTGCAAACTAAAGATATATTGCTGTTGATCTGGATGGCTATGTGGCCCCGGCTGAAAGACAATATCTCTGAGTTTTTGAATTAGTGTGAAGTAGAAAGATCCTTCTGGGGGCCATCCGACTCCAAAGGTGGGTCATTCTGAGACACATAGAGTCTTCCAGATCTGACGTTTTACTGAAAAAAAAGAAGATTCTGAGCCTTTAAGCAGACTTTGGTCCAGTGATCAAGGTTCAGGGACAGAGGCATTGAAGTGCTCTGTCCCATATGAAAGATACACAAATAGTGAAAGCAATGACACACGACACAGACAAGACAAGACAATAAAGACAGGCAATGGACGTCCAATACTGAGAACAGGACTGAGTAGCCAGGAAAACCTGATGGGCTGACAATACCGAATCCAAAACAAAATATCACTGAGTTTAGGAGACTATTGTTACTCGGTTTCCCGAGTTCTCTGGGGCGTCCCCCAGAGACGTGGCCTGTGGCTCTGTGACACTTCTGTCAGCCACCGTCAGAGAGAGCTCATGCTCATCACCAATAGCCATTTTGCCCATCCCTAACCTGAAACCTGAAACAAGAAAGTGGCGCCTTACTTAACCTGAGATGAGCCTATTGGGGGTCTTTCGTCCAACGCTGCTGGAACTCGCTGGGGCCCTCAGATGTAATGGTCAGGCGACCATTGGAGGAAGAGACCACCAAGACACTGTCTCATGCAACAGCAAAGCGCCCAAAATTCTGGGGCTCAGACCTCACTTGAATAGAGCAGAGAGCACTGAGAACAGCTTAAGCAGAGCTTATATACTTTTCTTGAAGAGGGCAGGGAGGGAAGTTTATTGATGGGTCAGGGCAAGTGGGCAGTTTGCATGTAAACGGGTGAGGGTGTACATTCTGCAGTTTGGCAGTTGGGGACAGCACATTCTGGGAACAAGATTAGCAAAAAGTTTTCAAGATTTCAAGAGTGTTTTCTTAAGCATACAGAAAAACAGGAAGAGACAAGTACCTATTTTATTTATTTTTAACAAAGCCTAAATGGAAAGTGAGCATGAATTACTAAAAACATTCATGTCCAGGTTGCCTAATGCTCTCAAATGTCAATTCTATTGGTGACTACATATTTCTTTCTTCCTAAGGTTATATATTCAACCTCAACCCTGTTGAAAATGCCTAATCCTATGACTCACTTAATAATTTGCCTGATTTCCTAAGGTCTCTATTGATACCTCCTTTCCTACATATTTTCCCAAATTCATTATTGTGACTGACACTTAACATGGGCTGACATTAATATTCACTCTCTAACCGAAACCCTATTGGTAAAGAACTTTTTTCCAAATCTTATTCTCACCCTTCTTTCTAAACCTACTGACTATCTTCCTAATTCCACCGACTATCCCTTTTTGACTGGAGGTTCTCTTCGACATTCAATCATCCAAGGTACAACGTCCTATGCCATTGTGTATGGATTTATCTGAGACATTTGTGCAGAAAGTATAACATTGCTAAGTATCCCAATCAAGGTCTCAATGCCCTTCTGGGATGCAAATCTTACCTAGATTTCTGTTTCCATACTTTTAACTCACGTCTATATTCTTATAAATATCACAGATTCCCAATACCATTATTCATCCTGCAGAATGATTCCTAACCCAAATCGAAACTGTTATTAACCGTAACCACACAGTGATCTCTCAATCTAACTTTAGAGAAGAGCAGGGACAGAGTTGGCCTTAAAATATAGGGATGTAGGGGATCTTCCACTTGCTGAGAACCTCAAAGGTCCATGCAGAAATGATCCCTGAAGAAGATGTAGGCAGCTATGAAGGACCTGAGAGAGCAAAAGTCATCTTCCATTGCCAAAAAACCTGGTCAGGATGAAGGGATGTGGCTGAATCAGCCTCTCTCTTAATGTACAGGAGACGGACCAAACCAGGCCTTTGTGGAGCGCTGTTTCTTGGTGCCTTTGATTTATATATCATTCTAACTTGTGAAAATGTCACAGGAAGTAGGGGCAGCCTCCATCTCATGGAACCATTGGAAGCAACTGTTAGGACAATGTGTTTGCCAAGGCAGTGACCTCATTAAATTCCTGAAGGAAGTAACCTACCTCACTTCCTTGGTGATGGAACACTTTAAACTTGGGATCCAGGAAGCCAGGCACTGAGAGCCAATCCAAGTCCCAGTCCCAGTGGGCTCACTTGTTTGGTGTTACTAAGGACAGAGTCAGTCTTTCTTGGTACCTACTGATGTGAGGATGGCCACATGCCAGGGACCTTTCCTGAGAAAGTAGGTAGTGGCTCTCCACATGCTCCTGACAACGTCACAGAGTTGGCCAAGGAGACCAGATCTGAGAATGGATAGGCCATATCAGGGGAACATAGTATGACCCACAAGTCAAAGGACACTCTGGATAGTTACAAACCTACTTGGGGGAAGGAGGTGCCTTTGTGGGTGTGGGTGTGAGTGTGTGGTTTTGTCTCATGTTCTGAGAATAGGTAGGAAAGGTGGTTTGTTTGGATTGGAATGGACTTTTTCTAGTAAATTGTTTGACAAGGCGAGTGTTTCTATGTCTGTTTCTCCCACTGTGTCCGTGGTTGTAGACATTAGAAAAGAAAATGCATCAATGGATGTTTCCTGTCTTGTAGAAAGCTTCCCAGCATTCATCCTGCCCAATTAACGCATGGACTGTGACTTGCCTTATGGATGGGCAACACCTACTATCTTACTACGTTTCTGTTTTCTTCCTGAATTCTGGCCACTCTCAAGAATTGGCTCATGGTTTTGTGTCTAAGATATGTACCACCTCCAAGCACTGTGACATGGCCATGTACATGATAACTGAAGGGAATGGGAGGATCTCAGAAAACTCAGATATCAATGTGACCAGTAAAGTCTCAGTGGAGAATCCTTGCTTTGGGCCATTTGCTTACCTATTGCTTCATTGCCCTGAATGTCAGGAAGGTCTTTGCCTCAGGCCACCCCTTTGTGAAGCCTTAAGAAAACAGTTTTCAAATGGAAATGAATGGGCATCACCTGTGGCTCTTTGCTTAATTGCTTCCAAAAGGGATGTGTCTGAATCAGCCTCGTGGACCTGTGTGAGGCTGCTGCTTAGATTCTTAACACCTGATGGATCTAAGGTAAGATTCCATGTGTGCTACAAATACAAAATGGTCAAAATAGCAGTCATTGTGTATGAAGTCTCTCGCCATCTTCTGTAAGGTTCCTGACCTCCATCCTGGCCTGCAAAGGCTAGACCATAGATGCTTGGGTTTTTTCATGACTCCCATTCATATAAAGAATTTATACCTGGCAGTCAGTAGGCCTCAAATTGGAGAAGTGGAGCAGTAATAAGGTCAGGCCTATTTGATCACTCCTGGTTCACAGGAAAGGTGTTTAGGCCACACTGACCTTAGGCAACATAGGGGCGAGGGAGCATATTTTGGACAGGGTCTTGGACTTCACCCCTTTTGGAAACGTCCAGCCAGAGGATTTGATGAGTGTCTACATGGAAGAAGACGAGGGCTATGTGAAAGTGTTTTGGTTTTAATTGTGGTCATTTGTGTGGCAGTTGGAAGACATAACTGTGTCCACCATGGCTTGAACTTTGGTGTGATTCCACTTAGAGACTGCGTTCTGGACCTGACCTCAGAGAAGAATTGCCATGAATTGTGTTTGGATTTCAGGAGGCCACGCATGAGAGTCCCCATTGGAAACTGAGATATAGGCCCAGGTGGCTCTCCACAGAACACTGGGAATCTCAGCTACGATATCACATGATTTTATTCTGAAAGACTTGGCAACCATAGTTGAGATTCAAAACACACATGGACCTAGCATTGTAGACCTCAATGGGCCTGGCTTCATGTGACCTTTTGGCCACTCCATGGGAAGCCTTGCCTGTGAGAGTCCTCCAGAGCTTTCATTGAAATGAAACTCCTCACCATTTAATGGTTCCTGAAAGAATTGAAACTCACAGTGCATCCAACTTCATCCTTGAAAAATGGCTAGATAAATACCATGAAATTTTTGAAATTCTTATGACCAAGTGGCACTGAAGAACATTTGGATGTCCAGTTGCTGATCATGAGTGTACCAGAGAGTGCCTTGATTGACTGGGTTTCATGAAAATGGTGTAGAAGAAAGAATCCTGTATGTTGGCGCCTGCTGAGTAGTGACCCAGAGCTGTGGTGTGCAGTTGTGTCATAAAATATCTCTGGTGGGTCCATTTGGATCTGCCATTGACTTCCAAATGTCTTGTGGCCGACATGGTGCAGCCAGTAATCCCTATATGTCTGATCTCTTCATATAAAGGCATCTTGTTATATTTAGAGGTTTCAGGGCCGTGTTCAGAATCAGGTTGCAATGGTTGAGGGGGCAAGCTATGTGGGATATAAGCCTCATTGGTGGATTCTCCTGGAGACCCTGACCCACCACACGTGTGAGAAATCCCTCCAGCACTGAGTCCCTGTTGATCTCCTTGTATTTCATGAAGCAAATACTAAACCCCCAGTGCAGCAGCAAGAAACACCATGAAATGTGGAAGATGCACAAATGGCTTCACATACCACATGGGGAGACACTTAGCCTTCAGTGACAACAGTTTCCCTACAAAGAGAGAATTCTGCACTCCTGCCTCATGTTCATTGGAAAATAAGAAACCATGTCCTCCAGGTCACATAGATGCAGACCCAGCTCTGATGGTCTCACTACAAAGAAGCTAAAGCTCCTGACAACAACATATATTTCAAGTGCCCAAGGTCAGGGAGAGTTTCTCAATAAGTTTTAGGCCGGCAGAGCTCCATGTTTGTGGAGTGTTTACCTGTTTGACCAGGACAGGAGAAAAGACCACTGACTCCAATTAAAATCAAATTAAAGCAAGCTTATTATTTTTCCACTGGCTGAGCTGCCTATCCCTCTCAAAATGGCAGAAACAAGACAGCAACCCCACCTTTCCTACAGCCCAGCTTTATAGTCCAGTAAGTTACACAAAAGGGGGGTTACAGATAACAGAACTCGGAGAAGCATCACGCTATTGCTAGTTTACAATTTTTTTTTTGCTGGCCCCATCATCAGAATTTATGAGGACCATTAGAGACTCACGAGAGTCGTTGTCTGGCCAGAGGAGGCCAATATTTATGAAGTGTCACTAAATTTTCAGAGAGGGCTGCTATCTGGTCAGAGAGCCAGGCATGGGTGAGTTCAAGGCATGGACAGGCATTCCAAGCAGATTCAGAATTTGCAGTAATTTATAGGAAAGCAAAATTATCTTTTCATGACTTTGTGGCAAGATGGCTCCCAATTTTAATAAATGATCAGGTTGGGTTTATCATTCCCCCCCCCATTTTTTTTTTGCTTTTTAATATTTTTTAAATTAATTTTTATTGTAGGTTGTTCAAAACATTACATAGTTCTTGATATATCATATTTCACACTTTGATTCAAGTGGGATATGAGCTCCCATTTTTACCCCATATACAGATTGCAAAATCACATCAGTTGCAGAACCATTGATTTACATATTGCCATTATGGTGTCTGTTGTATTCTGCTGCCTTTCCTATCCTCTACTATCCCCCCTCCCCCCTCCTCTCCCCTCTTCTCTCTCTACCCCCTCTACTGTAGTTTATTTCTCCCCCTTAAATTTTTCTCCTTTCCCCTCACTTCCTCTTTTATGTAATTTTGTATACCCCTGAGGGTCTCCTTCCATTTACATGCAATTTCCCTTCTCTCTCCCTTTCCCTTTCACCTCTCATCCCTGTTTAATGTTAATCTTCTTCTCATGCTCTTCGTCCCTACTCTGTTCTTAGTTACTCTCCTTATATCAAAGAAGACATTTGGCATTTGTTTTTAAGGGATTGGCTAGCTTCACTTAGCATAATCTGCTCTAATGCCATCCATTTCCCTCCAAATTCTATGATTTTGTCATTTCTTAATGCAGAGTAATACTCCATTGTGTATAAATGCCACATTTTTTTTATCCATTCGTCTATTGAAGGGCATCTAGGTTGGTTCCACAGTCTTGCTATTGTGAATTGTGCTGCTATGAACATGGATGTAGCAGTGTCCCTATTGTGTGCTCTTTTTAGGTCTTTAGGGAATAGACCGAGTAGGGGAATAGCTGGATCAAATGGTGGTTCCATTCCGAGCTTTCCAAGAAATCTCCATACTGCTTTCCAAATTGGCCGCACCAATTTTCAGTCCCACCAGCAATGTACAAGAGTACCCTTTTCCCCACATCCTCGCCAGCACTTGTTGCTGTTTGACTTCCTAATGGCTGCCAATCTTACTGGAGTGAGATTTGCAACAAAATGAAACTGAATCCCTTACTCTCGCCATGCACAAAAGTTAACTCAAAGTGGATCAAGGAACTTGATATCAAATCAGAGACATGGCATTTGATAGAAGAAAAAGTTGGCTATGATCTACATACTGTGGGGTCGGGCTCCAAATTCCTCAATAGGACACCCATAGCACAACAGTTAATAACTAGAATCAACAAAAGGGACTTACTCAAACTAAAAAGTTTTTTCTCAGCAAAAGAAACAATAAGAGAGGTAAATAGGGAGCCTACGTCCTGGGAACAAATCTTTACTCCTCACACTTCAGACAGAGCGCTAATATTCAGAATATACAAAGAACTAAAAAAATTAGACAATGAGATAACGAATAACCCAATCAACAAATGGGCCAAGGACCTGAACAGAAATTTCTCAGAGGAGGACATACAATCAATCAACAAGTATATGAAAAAATGCTCACCATCTCTAGCAGTCAGAGAAATGCAAATCATTCCCCCTTTTTTAATGTGTCCCTTCCAAATTTTTGATAGGGTAGGGAAAGAGCAATGAGGGAATTTTAATCCCTCAGGTAACAGTCTCCAAATTTTTAGAACTCACCCAAAATTGGATTCCTGGTTTTACCTGACTTAATTAATTACTTATATTGATATTCTATTTATTTTTGGCTCCATAGTTGTAAGACGAGAGGCGTCACTCATTTTGGCTTCTTCTGAGCTGAGAGAGAGTGACGTGAGTGGGCACAGTATAAGGGACATGAGTTGCCTTTTAGAAGTCAGTTGAGGAACATGAGTTGCCTTTTAGAAATCAGTTCGTTTTGAAGTCTGGTTGGGGAAGAACAGGTTGTAAATTCATCTGGGGATGGGTTCTTCTGTGTGAGAAACAAGAACCATGAGTACTGAAAAAATGTTGCAGCAGCTGGAACATGTCACTGTATAGAAGTTCCCTCAGCAGGCTTTAATATTCCCAGTTATCAGGACTGTCAACTTAATATTTAACATTTAGTGTTACAGTTATCCCTCTCCATAAGATACAGTTTAATGATTTAATATCATCTGATCTTGCAAAATCATTTTACTAGTATGACCTCTGTGTGTAATAGAGAAACCTTTAATTCTGTTACTCAGGGCTGGAAAATCGTACTAGCAAACACCCACCCTACCTGTAGGTTAGGAATATCTGTAGGCCTTAAACTAAAAATTTCTGCCTCTGGAAGCTCCTCTTGATAGTCTCTTTTTATAGTTATCAGGCATTCCTTTCTGGGAATCCTTCTTTGTAGCCTCCAGTCTTACTTATTTTGGGAGGCTAACATAATGTGTATAAAAATTATTATTATTATTATTAATATTATTATTTAAAATGCCCAGGAATGGCTGTATTTTGGTTTTAACTGTCTTTCCTAAGTGTTTATCATGAAACAGTCAAACTGACTTTTGATTCTATCTATTGTTAACAGTCAGCTGAGCTTTTATGGGAGTCATTCCTGGGGAAACTTGAGAGCAGCTTCTCAGTTCTGCTAGTGCCATTTGCGCTAGGTGGGTCCAGGTCTTGCTTGACCATGTGGCTACCCTTGGAAGCATCAGGGATGTCTCCCTTTTCTGATGACTCTCCTCTTCTTAGCAAATGCACTGATTGGCTTTCTGTTCTCCAGGGGTCTCATTAATCTCCCTAATTGGGAAGATATGAGGCCCAGAGTTGCAAAGGTCTTTGAGAAGTCCCTTGTTCCCTGGATTCAGACTGACTCAGAGGGCAAGAGCCAAATATTGGTTTTCTTGTCCCTTTTCATGTAACTTTAATATAAATCCTAATCTTAATCATCCAGCAAATAAATTTTAACAGCCTTATATTAAGAGTACTGGGCTTTAATGTCTATAACTTTATAATTATTTATCTTTTTTATTAACTGGGATCTGTATTATTCTGTCTGTCTTGTAGGTGATGACTTATTATCTTAAATTAACCCATGTTGTGTTCTTAAAGCAACACTTCTGTAAAACACTAACAAGGAATCTTTAGATCACTTATAAGGAAATTACAAAATAAAATTTTTTAACAAGAGTAAAAATACTTAGTTCGTGTAATAGCTACCCTGAAGTTTTAAGCTGAGTTATACATTATATCCCCTGTTTGAGATCCTAGAAATCTTGACAGAAAAAAAAAACAACTTTTGAACATAACTTTAAATGAAATAATATCTGACCTACTGCTTTCGTAGTCATTCTCACATATAGTAAGATGGGACACAGAGCCTTATCTCAGGTAAGGCAGGGCTCTTTATAAAACTTAAGTGTTTTACTTCTAAAGATGATCTTTGTTTTTTTAAATATCATTTTACAAAGATTACATATATTATTTGAGGTCACATGAACATTAGTTAACACCATATGATATCACATTTAAAACATGAATTTAAGAAAGGCTGAAAGTTTTTAACCTTTATATAGATTAGACTCTCATTAACATAAAAATACATTTAAATTCTTCCCCAATGTAAAAAGTAACATACAACTTTACATATCTTATTGATAAGAAGTAAATGAATGCCCAATATATTTTTTTACCATACAACTTCAGAACACCAGCTTGAAATAATGCTCTTTTAAAGTTTCTACCTTACAGATTCGTATACCTGAAAGATATGAGCACATTAATAGCATCACAATTACATTGAAGTTTCTACATTAACCAAGTTTAGCTTTTAAATAAATGGCAGTACAGTGCTCTAAAATAACAGTTCTTATTTAATCAGTTGTTTAATTTTTATGGTTGCTTGCTCTAGAAAAAATAAAACTTAATAAACACAATGTTATGGGTAAACTTATGTTTTAAGAAATTTTTGTCTCTTTAACACATGACTGATTATTACAATCTTATACAGACATTGGTACAAACTTATACAGACCTTAGTAAATCAATCAGATATCTAACAAAAGTACTCATGAATGAGTAATCCCATATCAAATTTACTTTACTTATTTATCAATATATTAGACAAATATATTGAACAGTGTAAACCATTTTTTTGTTGAAGGAAAAGTCTTAGAACCAAGGCATATTAGAACATTTGTAGACATTAATATTTTATTAGATTTTTGAACACCTAGAAAAACTTGTAAGCTTAAATTTAAAGACATTTATTTTTATCTCTTTATCCAATTTAAATTCAACTATTTAAATCACTTGAATTAAAGATCTTTGGATCCACTTTTTAAAATTTGTTTTTATGAGCGTTTTTGTTTTAATGAGTGCTCTTTATAAATGTTAATTTGTGTATCATATATATGATATACGGACGTATGAATATATAGACATACAACACATAACAAAATTGTGCACACATAATAATAGTAAAGGCCTTGTAGCTTTTCCAGGTGAAATATCCATTGCAATGTTTCAAAAACTACACAGTTAGTCAAAGATAGAACTGGTCAGAAAAACATCATCCTAGGTCTTTAGGATCAAAATCATGAGCTCAAAAAAAAATAAAGAATCTAAGGAAAAAATAAGAGTCCTAGAAAAATTGACAGGCCATTAATTAGTAAATACCATACAATTTAATTTTTTTTAGGCCTCAGATCACTCTCCTACTGAGCTTGCAGACCTCTTTCATTTGCCATTCAACATAAGTCCTGGCTGAGGTCTGGAAGGAGCAGGAAAAAGCTGCTATTCTGAGCAGACACCTCAGGCCTAAGGCATTTCAACCATAATTTTCAGGTTCAGATGTTGAAAATTATAATACAATTTTAAGACAAAATTCACAAAATTTTATGATACAAGTTTAAGACACAGTTTACAAAATTTTACATCTTTATATCTTGTTTTGTCAACAGATACCATACTATGATTTACTATCCTTGTCCAAATTAATGCACTGGTAGACACAGTGACATTTTCCCAGGCTACCCAATTAAAAATTGGTGAAAAAAAAGCCTGAATGATTGGGAAGTTACTTGCCAACTTGGAAGTAGAGTTCTCTAGTTTTCCATCCTAAGTATTTAAGTTCTCTGGCATGAATTATCTGAAATCATAAACTAAACAATTTCCTAAACCCGACTTTTAACTGCAAGATTGTGCAATGCTTCAAAAACCCATTCAGATGCCAGATTGTTACAATAAAACATCATCATTTAGATACACATTCAGCTAAGATCATTCCCAAGAAATGATTTATAATATCAACACATTATTGCACATGTCTTAAAGGGCCAGAAACAAAGACACAAGACAGACTGAAAGGAGCTCCAGACTATGGCTTACAGACAGAAGCCTTTAAACCAGAGCAGATAAGAGAAAAATCTCCTACACCAGTGGCACCATAGATTTTCCCACAAGGGAACCAGATGTTTTCACAGAGGGAAACCTGAAATGTAAAATCAAGGGTCTCCATGGTGACTTTACTGTATTTAGTGTCCCCTTTTTCTTTTTCTCTTTTTTAAGAAAACAGAGATGGCAAAATCCTTACAGTGCAGGGAAGGAAGTAGGTAATTCTCTGAAGCAACAGGGCTTGGGCAGCTGCTGGAAGTCCCTCAGTCCCTCTTTTCACTTACAGGATTAGCTCCTCTTGTTCGGTTCCACCCCAAGCACGCTCCGTCTCCTAACATTTCAGTAGTCAGCTCTCAAAGAGTTCCGGGGTGTGGGGGGTACCAAAAATTGTAACTTAAAGTTTGGTTCCTGATTTTGAAGCCAATTAATACCAATTTAATAATGAGGACAGGGTTTGAGAAAAAGAAAAAGGGAGATTTACTGCTTTGCTAACAAAGGAGAAAAACAGGGGTCTCTGCCCAATGGTTGTGATTCTATCGATCTGAAGGGACAAGGGGTTTTAAGGAGTTTCACGTGTTAACCTGGGAGATACTCAGTTCTTAGGTCCCCAGCAGGCATTGCCCTCTGCAGTGGGTGTGCTCCAGGCAGCCAGCTAGGGGTTTCTCTCATCCTGCTTAACAAAGGGTATTAAAGTTCATCACAGTTCTTTAAAACACAGTCCAAATGGGTGTCAGTTTACTTGCTTTATTACCCATTTTCAGTTAAGTTTTACCAGAGAAATCACACAACAAAACACACTAAAACAAACCAAAAAAAAAAAAAAACAAACATATGAAACACAGAACAAAACACACAAAAAAACAGAAAACCAGCGCAGAAACAGAAAAACAGAGGAACTATGCAACGTCTTGCTAAAGCTCTGGGATAGGAGCTCCTGCGTGCCCATTGGCACCTCTCTATGCTTTCAGAGGAATTCCCTACAGAACATAACAGAGGACAGAATGATTCTCGTTACTGTACCAGACAGGAGTATATGTGTGTCTCCCCAGGACACCACTCTGTCATCAGAAGAGATCTCCCTTAACCGGATATCAGATGTTATATAGGCGCCACTTACCTATGGAGGCCTCCTCCACCATGTGCTTGCTAATAGTTTTAGGGCGGTGGTTCACTGCAGTGCTCCCTGGACCAAAATATCACACCAAGGCCTTGGAAATTGCCTCTCCATGCCGGAGCCCTGGAGGGAAGGCCAGCTTCAGAATTTCCAGTAGTCTGGTCTTGTGATCTATTGGGGCAGGGTCATCTCGATGGGAAACTACAAAATATTACACCAGGATGCAAGAAAAGACCACTGACTCCAATTAAAATCAAATTAAGGCAAGCTTACTATTTCAAAGTGGATCCAAAGATCTTTAATTCACGTGATTTAAATGGTTCAATTTAAATTGGATAAACAGATAAATATAAATGTCTTTAAATTTAAACTTACAAATTTTTCTAGGTGTTTAAAAATCTTATAAAATATTAATGTCTACAAAAGGTCTAATATACCTTTGTTCTAGGACTTTTTCTTCAACAACAACAAAAAAAATGGTTTAAACAGTCTCCTACTCTAAGCCATTTTCTACCATCAATGGACCCTTCAGGGGGAAACCATGGACACAATTCTCCTATGTATGAAAAGAATAATTTTAAGTCCTTTTTCTTAACATGTGCCCCCTATGTCTTGAGGGCCTCCTTGAGGCCTGACAAAAACAAATCATGTGACGAAACTGCTTGTCCCATGGTGGGTCACTCACCATGTGTCATCCCCACTCTCCTCCTGGATCTGTCTTTCAGTGGTGTCTGCTGAGGCAATCGCAAGCTCCACTTTTTTAAGTCTTCCCTGAGGACAGGTTTCCCCCTCAGTCAAAGGCTCGAGCCCCTATTGATCCTCAGGCAGAGGATCAAAAGGCATCTGTCATGATGGCCTTCATTGGGCAAGCTGCCCTGGATATTAAAAGAAAGTTACAACTCTTAGAGGGTCACAAGATATGACTTTGGGAGATTTAGTCAGAGAAGCTGAGAAAGTATACTATATGAGAGAAACAAAGAGAAAGAAAGGGAGCAAAGGGAAGATGAGAGATGCAAAAGACAGACTAAGGCATTGACTAAGGTCCTGGTCACAACAATAAATAGGCCAGAAATTAACAAACAGGAAGACAGGAACGGAAACCTGGGCGCACGCCAGAGGCCACAATGGAGTTTAACTCAGCATTAAAAAATGAAAAAATCATAGAATTTGCAGGGAAATGAATGGCATTAGAGCAGATTATGCTAAGTGAAGGAAGCCAATCCCTAAAAATCAAATGCCAAATGTCTTCTTTGATATAAGGAGAGTAACTAAGAACAGAGTAGGGATAAAGAGCATGAGAAGAAGATTAACATTAAACTGGGATGAGAGGTAGGAGGGAAAGGGAGAGAGAAGGGAAATTACATGGAAATGGAAGAAAACCCTCAGGGTTATACAAAATTACGGACAAGAGGAAGTGAGGGGAAAGGGAAAAATACAAGGGGGAAAAATAAATTACAGTATAGGGGGTAGAGAGAGAAGATGGGAGGGGAGGGGAGGGGAGGGGGGATAGTAGAGGATAGGAAAGGCAGCAAAATACAACAGACACTAGTATGGCAATATGTAAATCAATGGATGCGTAACTGATATGATTTTGCAAACTATATACTGGATAAAAATGGGAGTTCATAACTCACTTGAATCAAAGTGTGAAATATGATATATCAAGAACTATATAATGTTTTGAACAACAAACAACAAAAGTTAAAAAAACACATGGAGAACTATTTCAACAAAAAATTGACTAGATTTATAACTCCAATTCTACATAATGCAAAAGGCAAGTCCAATTATACACCATGCCTCCTCTGAAATGCTTGTATGTCTATTCATTTTGGGTTATTTTTCTCCATTATATTAGGATTAGGAGTCAGAATATAGAGTCTAGTAGGGTATGGGTTAGTGGGAGTGATTCAGTATTTCGAATGAAAATTAGGAAAATGAATCCAATGTTTATGCAAATATGTGCTAAAATAATCATCCCACTCTCATCAAGAACAATGCCTTGACATTACCTTCGCCCCAAGTTAGACACAATTAGAGGAGAAGAGTTAGAAAATCTATAAATACTTATCTGGAATGGAATATGCTCAGGAGTTCACAACTTTGGGGGTGGTAGAAGAGTTTCCAAAAGTAAGGGACAGGGTAAACACTTCACAAACATGGTGCTCTGCTGACCGGAAGACTTATGAGAAACTGCCTCTGAGTTTGGGCACTGGAAATATATGTTGTAGTCAGGAGCTTTAGCTTCCTTTGCAGTGAGACCATCAAAGCTGGGTCTGCATCTATGTAACCTGGAGCACATGTTTTCTTATTCTTTAATGAACATGAGGCAGTAGTGCAGAATTCTCTCTTTGTATGTAAACTGTGGCCAATGGGGGCTAAGTGTCTTCCTGTGTGGACTCTGAAGCCATGTGGTCATCCTCCATTTTTCATGGTCTTTCTAGCTGCTGCAATGGTAGTTTGGTGTTTGCTTCACGAAATACAAGTAGTTCAACTGGGACACAGTGCTTGAGGGAGTTCTGTCATGTGTGGTGGGTCAGGGTCTGCCAGGAGAATGCACCAACCAGTCTTATATCCAACATAGACTTCCCCCTTGTCCCTAGCAACTTGATTCTGAACATTGCCCTGAAACCTCTCCATATAACAAGATGCCTTTACATGCAAGTGTCTGCTGGCTGCACCATGTCAGTCAAAAGCCATTTGGAAGCCAATGGCCAATCCACATGACACCAACACAGATGTTTAATCACACACCTGCCCACCACTGTTCTAGGCCCACTACTCAGCAAATTCCAACTTACTGGCATCTCTGTTCTACACCATTTTCATGAAACCCAGTGATTCAAGGCACTGTCTGGTACACTCATGATCAGCAACAGGACATCCAAAGGTTCTCCAGTGCCACCTGGTCATGGGAATTTCAAAAATTTCATGGTATTTATCTAGCCATTTTTCAAGTATCAAGTTGGATGCACTGGTTTTTCAATTCATTCAGGAACCATTAAATGGTGAGGATGAAAGCTCTGGAGAACTCTAAAAGGCAACGCTTCCCAACGAGTGGCCAAAATGTCACATGAAGCCTGACCCATTGATGTCTACTCAATGTGAGTTCAATATGTGTTTTGACTCTTTACTATGGTTGCCAAGTCTTTCAGAATAAAATCGTCTTATATCCTGGTGGAGATTCCCAGTGCACTGTGGAAAGACACCCTGAGACTAGATCTCAGTTTCCAAGGGCGACTCTCATGTGTGGCCTCCTAAAATCCCACCAAAATTAATGGCAATACTTCCCTGAAGTCAGTTCCAGAACTCAGTCTCTAAGGGGAATCACACCAGAGTTCAGGTCCAGGTGTACCCAGTCATCTCTTCCAACCAGCACACAAATGACCACAATTAAAACCAAAACACTGCCACATGGCCCTCATCATCTTCCATATAGACACTCATCGTAACCTCTGAATGGAATTTTCCATGAGGGGCGAAGCCCAAGACAGTTTCCAAAATAAACTCCCTTGCCCCTCATTTGCCTAAAGTCAGGGTGACCTAGACACCCTTCCTGTGAACCAGGAGTGATCAAATAGGCCTGCCGTTAATACTGTTCTGATTCTCCAATTTAATCCTACTGATTGTCGGGTATAAATCCTTTATGTGAGTTGGAGGCAATAGAACACCCAAGCACACATGGGATCTTTCTTTAGATCTATCACCTTCTGAGAATCAAAGCCCCAACCTCACACAGGGCCAAGAGGCTGATTCAGACACATCTCTTTCCAAAGCAATTAAGCAAAGATCCACAGGTGATGCCCATTCATTTCCATTTGAAAAATGTTTTCTTCAGGCTTCAGAAAGGGGTGACCTGAGGCAAATACCTTCCTGACATTCAGGGCAACATAACCATAGGTAAGAAAATGGGCCAAAGCAAGGTTTTTAAACTGAGACTTTACTGGTTACACTGATATCTGAGTTTTCTGAGATGTTCCCATTCCCTTCAGCTATCCATTACATGGCCATGTAACAGATTTTGGAGGTGGTACATATCTTGGCCACAAAACCATGAGCCTATTCTGGAGAGAGGCCAGAAATCAAGATGTGTAGAGGACCTTAGGAAGATAGTAGGTGTTGCCCATCCATAAGGCAAGCCACAGTCCATTTATAAATTGGGCAGGATGAATGCTGGGAAGCTTCCAACTAGACAGGAAACCTCCATTGATGCATTCTCTTTTCTAAAGACTACAACCACGAACACAGTGGATACACAGACATAGAAACACTCGCCTTGCCAAACGACTTCCTAGAAACAGTCAACTCCAAACCATACAAACCACCATTCCTACCTATTTTCAGAACATGAGACAAAACCACAAACTCACATCCACATCCACAAAAGCACCTCCTTCCCCCAAGTAGGTCTGTGACTATCTGGAGTGTCCTCTGACTGGTGGGCCATACTATGTTGCCCCAAAATGGCCTGGCCTGTCTCAGATCTGTTCTTCTTGGCCCACTCTATGAAGTTGTCAGCAGGCAGCATTGAGCCAATACCTGCTATCTAGGGAAAGGCCCCTTTTCTGAGCTCTACTGGCATTTGGCCATCCTCATATCATTAGGTACCAAGAAAGACTGACTCTGTCCTTGGTAAATCCAAACAAGTTCGACCACTGGGACTGGGACTGGGACTGGCTCTGGGTGCCTGGCTTCTTGGATCCCAATTTCAGAGAGTTACATCACCAACGAAGTTAGGTAGGTCACCTCCTTCAGGAACTGAATGAGATCACTGCCTTGGCAACCACTTTGTCCTAACAGTTGCTTTCATGGGTCTCATGAGATGGAGGCTGCCCCTACTTCCTGTGACACTTTGACAAGTTTGAATGGTATATCAACAATGGCCACCCGGGAACACCTCTCCACGCAGGTCTGGTTTGGTCCATCTTCTCTACATTAAGAAAAGAGAGGCTGATTCATACACATCCCTTTGTTATCACAAGGTGTTTGCCATGGAAGATGGCTTTTGCTCTCTCAGGTCCTTCATAGCTGCCTACATCTTCTCCAGGGATCATTTCTGCATAGAAATTTGAGGTTCTCAGCAGGTGTAAGATCCCCTACATTCCTGTATTGTAAGATGAACTCTGTCCCTGCTCTTTTGTAATGTTAGATTGAGGCAACAGTGTATGGTTAGGGATAATAACAGGATCGATTTGGTTTAGGAATCATTCTGTGGGATGAATAATGGTATTGGGAACCTGCAATATTTATAGGAATACAGAGGTGAAATATAAGTATGTAAACAGAAATCTAGGTGAGATTTGAAGCTCAGAAGTGCATTGGGCAATTGATTGCGATACATAGCTTTAAATTACGTTCTGCACACATGTCTCAGATAAGTCGATATACAATGCCATAGGACTTGTACCTTGGATGATTGAATGTAGAGGAGAACATCCACTCAAACAGGGATAATCAATAGGATCAGGAAGATAGTCGGTAGATTTTGGAACAAGGGTGAATTTAGTATTTGTACCAAAAGTTCTTTAGCAATTGGGTTTTGGTTAGAGAGTGAATATCAATGTCAGCACATGTGAAGGGTCAGTCACAATGATGAACTGGGGAAAATATGTAGGAAAGCCGATATCAATAGAGACATTAGGAAAACAGGCAAAGTACAGGGTGAGTGATAGTATTAGACATTTTCAACAGTTTTGAGGTTGAATATATTAGGAAGAAACAAATATGTAGTCACCGATAGGATTGACATTTGAGAGCGTTATGCAAGCTGGACATGGATGTTTTTAGTAATCCATGTTCAGTGTCCATTTAGGCTTTGGTACAATCACACGTGTGAATTTTGCATTTTGCGTCCAGAATATTACTGTGATAACATGCATATTTAAATCAGGTGACATGAGTATTTCTTCCTCTATTACTGGGAGCAATATTTTGAAAACGTATAAATTAGTATTGGGGGTACAAAGAGGTGTACCCTGTGTCTATGAATATAGATAATGCATGAATAGACCGTACTGTGAATAAATGATATAACTGGTTCCACTTTAAATCATGGATTGAATTGATATCAGAAAATATATAAGAAATCTTATATTGATATACAATCATTCATTCCAAACAGTTATACATCTAATTGTGAAATGATAGTTATGGTTTATCATGAAGGGTGTGTGAGTTTTGCTTAAACAATTATAAAGAAAATCGGAAATAATATGTTTGGAAAGAAGTCTCACGAATAGACCAGTTAAGAAACCTGGAGTAATGCATGTGTTCTGAAGCAGGAAGTGATTGAAAGTGAAACAAATGCCTATAAATTTGCCAACTTGTGCAAGAAATATATACCCTCTGATGTGCATAAACTGAAGAAATAGTAATGTACCAGTGTTGAATAAAAATGAACATCAAAATACAAATCATGTCCCATAAGAGTCTACTTGCATTGCTGTTAAACTGGGGCAGTTACTGTAGAAATATTAGGATAATGCCGCAGTCTTGCTGGGCACAATCAGGAGCCACTTGTCAAAAGAAACTAACTTTATTTTTAAAACCACACACGCCAAACAAAACAGCCTCTCAGGAAAAACCCTCAGAGCCCCAACTGCCACCACTGGCTTCCCAAAAGCCTCTTCCTCCCACACAAGCCTCTCTCCACCTCCCACAATCCTCCTGCTCTTGAGGCCGATTGGCTAGGTCATGTGGCCAAAGCCAAATAAGTCCCCTAATGAGCAACTCCGTGGTCTGAAAGGGCAGGGAAACAGCCCAATGAGCATCACCGCAGAGGAGCCAATCAGCTAGATGTTGCTGTGAGCCAATCATCAGCCAGCAGCTGGAAGTTTGCTGGCTTCTGGAATTTTGCTGGGGCCCCTTCGGATGTGGCTCTCAACATCTCCCCCTCTCTGTTTAAACAACACACATGTGGCTTAGGGACAGTGCCTGCCTTAGGTTGTCCAATAGTACATATGGTCCTTACCCGTTAAGTTGGTACCATTGCAATTGGATCTTACCCATCACTGACTACCGGTACAGTTTACAGCAAGACCTGTGGAGAGGTCTTTGTACCACCGGGGGGTGGTGAGGTTCTTTGCCTCACCTCTAATGGCCCCCAAACATTAGCTGGACGATAATGACACACAGAAGAGAGGAAAACACCAAGCCAATTGATGGTTCCTTTTGGAAAAATTGTACCACCGATGACATCATCAGCAAATATACCCGAACACTACCACAAGTCGCTGCACAAACAGGTAGTTTACAATGCATACAGGAGAGTTCTCAATGTGTCTAGGCAAGTTCTGCAAGCATTTCAGTGATGGCTATTGCAGAAGCTGTAGATTGGTTTTATCTTTGATTTCACCAGCACTGGGATGAAGATAGGAATTCTGGCAATAATGGCTAAAGAAAAATTATGTAACATTCCAGAAGGCACTGAAAGAAAACAATTTTCTTAACTATTTACATTGTCTTGAAGATAATTATTAAATATAATGAAAAGGAAAGGTGAAAGAAAGGAAACAGATCTGTTAACCTCCTTTTTTTCAAATTTTAAAACAAACCTCAACAGCTCTTTACCCAATTTAAATTAAACCATTTAAATAATGTGAATAAAAAAATATTTGGATCCATTTTTTTTATGAGCGCTCATCATATATCATATATGGACATACGAACATTCAAACATATAACACAAAACACAAGTGTGCACACATAATATAATACATACAACACATAACCTAATAGTAAAGGCCTTATAACTTTTTACACGTGAAATCTCCATTGCAATGTTCAAAAACTCTTTTGTCAAAAAATAGAACTGATCAGCAAAACATTAAACTAGGTCTGTATGAGCTCTAAAAACTAAATAGAATGTGGGAAAGGGCAATAATAAAATAGATAATGAAAAAAGCATCCTGGTTCTATCTCAGATGTAAGGATAGTCAAACTGGAATTTTGGATATCAGCTGATAAGGCCTTGAGTCAAATCATCTTCTTTTTGGATGTGCCCTGATATGTCTTATAAAGAATAGATCTTTTCTGTCCCAGATTAGACTTTTTATATTGGAAAGTAAAGAGAAAACAGTAGAGAAAGGAGAAATCTTACCAGCAACTTTAAGGGATACTATAGCATTAACTATATACTGACTATCGGAAAATAAATTAAATACAGAATATTTAAATATCTCAAAAGCTTGTAATACTGCATTAAGCTCTACCTTTTGAGCTGATTGTTTGGGTACTAAAAATTTATAAGTTTTATCAGGTATAACTATTGCTGCTGTACCATTATTTGATACATCAGTGAATATATTTGAAGCATTCATGATAAGTGTTTTTCTTCTCAATTTTGGAAAAATTACAGGATGCGATGACCAAAAAGACAATAAAGGGTTAGATGGTAAGTGGTTATCAAATGAAACATTAGATTGGACCATGATTATTGACCAAGTATTTAACTCATTAGCTAACTCATCAATTTGATTCAGAGTATATGGAGTAAAAATTTTATTGGAAGAAATTCCAAACACTCCCTTTGCTGCTTTAATTCCTTTGAGTATTAATTATCCTAAAGCCTCAGGATACCTAGTAAGAATAGTGTAAGGAAAATAAGATAAATGTATCCATAATAATGGACCTTCTTGCCAAAATACTCCTGTAGGAATATTTTTTGTTGGTAGTACAATAAATAATAAAGGCAAACTTATATCAATTCTATCCAAATGCATATTTTCCATATATGTTTCATTGATTTTTAATGCCTTTCTTGCTTCAGGTGTTAACATGCGGGGTGAATTTTTATCTGATAGACCTTTTAGGATATCAAGTAAAGGTCCCAACTCTCCTGTTGGTATACCTAGATAAGGCCTTATCCAATTAATGTCTCCTAATAACTTTTGAAAGTCGTTATGTGATTTGAGTTGATCTACTCGTATTTGAATTTTTGGTGGACTGACAATGGTTGAGGATAACAGAACTCCTAAATAATTAATTGGAAAATTTAATTGTACTTTATCTATTGCTATCTCTACATTATAATTTTTAATAAGTTTGTAAGTGTGGCATAACTTTCTAGCAATGTGTTTTTAGCTTTGTGTGCTAATAATACATCATCCATATAGTGAAATATTTGTGTTCAGAATTTTGATTTCTAAGTGGCTGGATTACTTTGTTAACATAAATATGACACATAGTTGGGCTGTTAGCCATCCCTTGAGGGAGTACTTTCCATTCATATCTCTGATCAGGACCTTCATGATTCAGTGCAGGGATAGTAAAAGCAAAACCTGGACTATCCTTAGGATGAATTATAATTGAAAAAAAAAACAATATTTAATATCTATAACTAAAACATACCAGGTTATTGGCAAAGCAGACAATTGAGGAATCCCTGATTGAGCAGGTCCCATAATAACCATCTCATTATTAATGGCTCTAAAATCTTGCAATAGTCTCCATTTACCAGATTTCTTTTTGATGACATAAATGGGAGTATTTTGGGGATATACAGTCGGTTGTATATGTCCTTCTGCTAATTGTTGTTTTACCAGGTCATGGACTGCTTGTATCTTTTCTTCAGTCAGGGGCCACTGAGGAACCCATACTGTCTTTCTGATTTTCAGGTAATTTTTATTGTCTCAGTGGCCCTTTCTGAAAATCCAACCCATGTCTCTCTGTTCCTTGATCTATTTGTATTGGTGCTGCTATGACTTATTCTTGTTTTTCTAATCTTTTTTCTTTCCTAAAACCTTGTCTAGTCATAATAGTGGCTGCATTTTGGTTGATGTTATTTGTTAATGTCAAACCTAATTGATCTAGGACATCTCGTCCCCATAAATTTATGGGAAGATGATCCAATTCATATGGCTGTATAGTTCCTTCACATCCTTTAGGATCATTCCTATCTAATACCATTTTACTTCTATGGGGATTAGTCGCCACTTATAGGCCTCGAAGCGTTTGAGTGGCTTGTTGTAATGGCCAATGTTTTTGCCATTCTTGACGAGAGATGATGCTAATGTCTGCACCTGTATCCAGTAGCCCATTCAATTCATGCCCTTGAATATTTAGTTTTAGCATGGGGCGAGAATCTAAATTTAAAGAAAGCATAGCCAAATCTACACCTGTGGAGCCTAATCCCTTGGAACATCTTTCTTCAGTACGACTGGAAAATTTATCATATAGGCTGGGTATTATTAGTAACTGTGCTATTCTATCTCCTTGTGAAATTACTGATATGTCCTTTGGAGAACTGGCTATAATTTTTATTTCACCTTCATAATCGGGATCAATCACCCCAGGACTTATCATAAGTTCTTTTAGAGTAGAAGAGCTGCATCCCAATAATAAGCCCATGGTTCCTTTGGGAAGAGGTCCTTTTACCCCTGTGGGAATGATTTGAACTCCCATCTCTGGAGTTAGTACTGATCTGGCAGAGGCACAGATGTCCAACACTGTGCTCCCTCTGGTTTGTCTGATGAGGGATCTGATGGACAATGTGTCCTGGGCACTACCCTGTTGGGGTTGCTGGGTTCCTCCAGTGCTCTGTATATTTGTGGTTTGGGGCCCCGGAGCATTGGAACCCCCTGTCCATTTATTTGGCAATTGAGCCCAATGCCTTTCTCCATGATATCGTGGATAAACACCTGGTCCTTGTTCATTTTTTGATAATTGAGTACCCTCTATGGTGGTTTGAGAAGAGCACTCATTAGCCCAATGTCTCCCTCTATGGCATTGTTGCCAAATACCTGGTATTCTACTCCTTTGATACCTAATATTGTTAAACCCTCCTTCTATGGGCCAATTCCTTTTAAAATGTTCTGTTTCTTCACATTGGTAGCATGTTCTTGGTCTGGCATCTAAAGCCTGTTTTACTGTAGTTGCCACAATTTGCCCTTGTTCATTAATGTATCTGGCAACTAAAGCCTGTTTTACTGCAGCTGCCATGACTTGCTCTTGTTCATTAATGTCTCTACATAATTAAATCAATGTGTTTAAATCTTCATTTTTCCATGGTCTTATGATATCTCTGCAACAACGATTCGCTTGCTCATAAGCCAGTTGTTTTAGTAATGGCATTGCTTGTTCTGTATTCCCAAAAACTCTGGTAGCTCTTTGAATAAGCCTATCTACAAATTCAGCATAAGGTTCATTAGCTCCTTGTATTACCTTAGATAATTGACCTTGTAAACCTCCATGTTCTTGTAAAGTCTTCCATGCCTTAATTGCATCTACACCAATTTGTGCACATACACCATGATCATATGCAATTTGCTGCAGCTGATCTTCATAAGGTCCCTTTCCTAACAACATATCTAGATTTCTCTGAGGATAACCAGCTCCTGCATTTCGCCTAGCTGTCTCCTTTCAACATTCCTCATTGGCAACCTTCCATAACATGCGTTGTCCTCCATTTAGCACAACATTACACATATTAGCCCAATCCACTGGCTTCATGTTCAAGTTGTTAATGGATTCGACCATGATTACATTGAAGGGTGCTTGAGGACGATAGGTTGTTACAGCCTCTTTTAGCTGCTTCACTGTTTTGAAATTTAAAGCATGGTAAACACGCTGCCCTCCTCCCTAAAATACAGGGCATGTTAATATTTGAGATCTTGTCTCAGGATCCTAACTATCAACTGCGGGAGTTGGGGGCCTCCCAGCATAAGAAAGTGGCCTTGTTAGTTGGACACTTATGTCATCTGGTGATAGAAAGGTGTTAGTAGCAGTCTCCTGTTGTAAATTTCCCCTGATGTTTTTTACTGTTTTACACTTTCTTTCTCTGTCTAACTAGCTTTAGAGGCCTTCTCTTTTACTTGAATTTTTTCCTCTGTCTGACTAGTTCGAGAGATGTTCTCTTTTACTTGAATAGTTTCCTCTATCTGACTAGCTCGAGAGACCTTCTCTTTTACTTGAATTTTTTCTTCTGTCTGACTAACTTGAGACACCTTCTGTTTTACTTGAATCAATATGTCTTCTTCTTCCTCTACCATTGACTGAACTGAAGGCTTTGAACTAAGCAAACAAGATATGAATGTCCACAATGGCAATGTGCCAACTGGCAGAATCCCTGGGCTTTTCTTTTCTATTCTTTTTAAATCTGCACCATGATGGTTCCATTGTGATATATTTAACAACTCCTCCTTAAAAAGCCATGGTCTACATTTTTGTATTGTATCAACAATTGCCATGACTGCTCTTGATTTTCCTGGGATGCCTCCTTCCTCTAACAATTTACTTAACACTTTTTTGGTTTGTTTTTTACTAATTTTTGATCCCATATTTCTACTATAATACAAACCAACAAGATAACACCAAACAAAAAAAGAGATAGAACGAAATAAAAATGGAACAACAAAAAATTATTATAGCCTTTCTCCCTATCTGTTCCTCAGACACAAATAGTTTTTCCTCAGATGTGAGCAGTTTTTCTTCCATCTCACTCATCTCCAGGGACAAGCAACTTAAAACAAAATAGGAATCATAAAATGGCTACCCATCCTCTCGCCCTGCCCTCAAGAGCGAGCAGTTTACCTTATCAGTTACCCTCAGTCGCTCCCCATATGAGCCACCAAATGCCGCTGTCTGGCTGGGCACAATCAGAATCCACTTGTCAAAAGAAACTAACTTTATTTTTAGAACCACACACGCCAAGCAAAACAGCCTCTCAGGAAAAATCCTCAGAACCCCAACTCCCAACACCAGCTTCCCAAAAGCCTCTCCCTCCCACACAAGCCTCTATCCACTTCTCACAATCCTCCTGCTCTTTAGGCAGATTGGCTGGGTCACGTGGGCAGAGCCAAAAAAGTCCCCCAATGAGCAGCTCCATGGTCTGAATGGGCAGGGAAACAGCCCAATAAGCATCACCGCAGAGGAGCCAATCAGCTAGATGTTGCTGGGGCTGCTGTGAGCCAATCATAAGCTGGAAGTCTGAAAGGCGGGGAAACATCTCAATGAGCATCTCCAATGAGCATCACCACAGAGGAGACAATGAGCTAGAAGTTGCTAAGGCCGCTGTGAGCCAATCATCAGCCTGCAGCTGAAAGTTTGCTGGCACCTGGAAGTTTGCTGTGGCCCCTTCGGCTGTGACTATCAACAGGATACGTATGCACCATTCACTGAAGTTAGTTTTCAGTAATAGAAAACAAATATGAATTTCAGTTGGATGAATATTTCTGATAATAATCTTGTGAAAAGTTGATTATAAATCCACATACTTGAACATGAATGAATTTAGGGAGTGTAAAGAAGACACATATATTTCATATTTTGAAAAATCTGGATAGTGTGTATGTGTGTATACACACACACACACACACACATATTTTAAAATGTAGCAACATATATGCCAATCGAAATTCACCATGAAATATACATCATTCACAGATCTAAAAATATTCAATTTACTTAACAGGGATTTATGTATAATGTTGTTCTCCTAGGAAGCTCACCCATAGGTTCAATTTTCAGTTCCAACAGCATCTAGGAGGAGTGATCTCTTCTCAAAATTTGTATCTGCCAAATCAGCTACCGCACAAAAATATACACGTGATAAAAGGTAGGATTCTTTATGTGCATATAAAATAGATGTGCTGAATAGGATACAGAGAAAGGGAGACAGGAATTCACATATTTGTTAACTTTAAAAACACATGGAGGACTATTTCAATTAAAAATTGACTAGAATTATAACACCTACTTGCAAAAGGCAAGTCCAAATATATACCATGCCTTCTCTGAACAGCTTCTATTTCTTTTCTGTTAGGATTCTTTTTCTCCATCATATTAGGATTAGTAGTCAGATTCTAGTACAGTATGGGTTAGTGTCAGGGATTCAGTATTTCAAATGGAAAATAGGAAAATGAATCCAATGTGTATGGAAACATATGCTAAACAAAAATCTTTCCACTCTCATCCAGAAAAATGCCTTGACATTACCTTCGCCCCAAGTAAGACACAATTAGAGGAGAAGAATTAGAAAATCTGTTAATACATATCTGGAATGGAAAATGCTCAGGAGTTCACAACCTTGAAGGTGGTAGAGGAGTTTCCAAAAGTAAGGGAAAGGGTAAACACTCCAGAAACATGGAGCTCTGCTTGCCTAAAGACTTCTTGAGAAACTGCCTCTGAGGTTGGGCACTTGAAATATACGTTGTTGTCAGAAGCTTTAGCTTTCTTTGTAGTGAGACCATCAAAGCTGGGTCTTCATCTATGTGACCTGGAGGATGTTGTTTCTTATTTTCCTAATGAACATGTGGCAGCAGTTCTGAATTCTCTCTTTGTAGGTAAACTGTGGCAACTTGGGGCTAAGTGTCTCCCTGTTTGGACTGTGAACCCAGTTGGTAATCCTCCAGTTTTCGTGGTGTTTCTTGCTGCTGCACTTGGAGTTTGGTATTTGCTTCTTGAAATACAAGGATTTCAACTGGGGCACAGTGCTGGAGGGATTTCTGTCACATGTGGTGTGTCAGGGTCTGCATATAAATGCACCAACCAGGCTTCTA
This sequence comes from Callospermophilus lateralis, assembly GCF_048772815.1. Taxonomy (NCBI): domain Eukaryota; kingdom Metazoa; phylum Chordata; class Mammalia; order Rodentia; family Sciuridae; genus Callospermophilus; species Callospermophilus lateralis. The sequence goes on along the minus strand of NW_027512885.1, from coordinate 92,083 downwards.
TCGCACATGCTTGCCCCCTTGACCATAGCAACTTGATTCTGAACATTGCCCTGAAAAATCTCCATATAACAAGATGCCTTTACATATAAGGGTCTGCTGGCTGCAGCATGTCAGTCACAAGCCATTTGGAAGCCAATGGCAGATCCACATGGCCCCAACACAGATGTTTTATCACACACCTGCACATCACTGCTCTAGGCCCCAACTCAGCAGTCTCCAAATTACTGGCATCTCTGTTCTACACCATTCTCATGAAACCAAGTCAATCAAGGCACTGTCTTGTACACTCATGATCAACAGCATAAGATCCAAAGTTACTCCAGTGCCATCTGGTCATGGGAATTTAAAAAATGTCATGGTACTTATCTAGCCATTTTTAAAGGATGAAGTTGGAGGCACTGTGGGTTTAAATTTATTCAGGAACCATTAAATGTTGAGGAAGTTTATTTCAATGAAAGTTCTGGAGAACTCTCAGAGGAAAGTCTTCCCAAAGAGTGACCAAAAAGTCACATGAAGCCAGGCCCATTGAGGTCTACAATATGAGGTCCATGTGAGTTTTGACTCTCAACTATTGCTGCCAAGTCTTTCAGAATGAAATCATGTGATATCCTGGCTGAGATTCCCAGTGTTCTGTGGAAAGCTACCCTGGTCCAAGATCTCAGTTTCCAAGAGCGACTCTCATGCATGGCCTCCTAAAACCCCAACACAATTCATGGCAATACTTCTCTGACGTCAGTTCTAGACCTCAGTCTCTAAGGGTATCACACCAGAGTTCAAGCCCAGGTGGACCCAGTCATCACTTCCAACCACCACACAAATAAACACAATTAAAACCAAAACACTTCCACAAGGCCCTCATCCTCTTCCATATAGACACTAATCATAACCTCTTGCTGGAGTTTTCCATGAGGGGCGCAGCCCAAGACAGTGTTCAAAAGAGCTCCCTTGCCACTTATTTTCCTAAAGTCAGCGTGGTTTTTTACCATTTTTGTTTTGGATACACACATGGAATCTTTCTTTAGATCCATGAGGTGCTGAGAATCTAAGCCACAGCATCACACAGGGCCAAGAGGCTGAATCAGACACATCCTTATCCTAAGCAATTAAACAAAGAGCGACAGGTGATGCGCATGCATTTCCATTTGAAAACAGTTTTCATCAGTCTTCCCAAATGGGTGGACTGAGGCAAAGACCTTCTGACATTCAGGTCAACAGATCAATAGGTAAGCAAAAGGCCAAAAGAAGGGTTTTTCCACTGAGACATTACTGGTCACACTGATATCTGTGTTTTCTGAGATGCTCCCATTTCCTTCAGCTATCCAGTACATGGCCATGTCACAGAGCTTGGAGGGGTACATATCTTGGACACAAATCCATAAGACTATTTTGGAGAGTGGCCAGAATTTAGGAAGAAAACCTGAACTTAGGAATTTAGTAGGTGTTGCACATCTATAAGACAAGCCACAGTCCATTAATAAATCGGGCAGGATGAATGCTGGGAAGCTTCCTAATAGACAGGACACATCCTTGATGCATTCTCTTTTCTAATGTCTTCAACCATGGACACAGTGGAATACATAGATAAAGAAACACTCACCTTGTCAAACGACAAAAGAGTCCACACCAAACCAAAATAAAACCCGCCTTTTCCACCTATTCTCAGAAAATGAGACAGAACCAAAAACTCACACCCACACCCACAAAGGCACCTCCTTTCCCCAAGTAGGTCTGTGACTATACAGTGTGTCCTTTGAATGGTGGGCCATACTATGTTACCCCAAAATGGCCTGTCTTGTCTCAGATCTGTTTTCTTTGGCCAACTCTGTGAAGTTGTGAGGATCCATTGGTGAGCCACTTTCTGCTTTCTCAGGAAGGGCCCCTCTTCAGAGCTTTTCTGGCATTTGGCCATCCTCACATCAGTAGGTACCAAGAAAGACTGACTCTGTCCTTGGTAAATCCAAACAAGTGAGACCACTGGGACTGGTACTGGGACTGGCTCTGTGTGCCTGGTTTCCTGGATCCCAAGTTCAGAGATTCCATCACCAAGAAAGTGAGGTAGGTCACTTCCTTCAGGAACTGAATGAGGTCACAGCCTTGGCAACCACTTTGTCCTAACAGATGCTTCCAAGGGTCCCATGAGATGGAGGCTGCACCTACTTCCTCTGACATTTTCATAAGTTATAATGGTATATCAACCATAGGTACTGGGGAACAGCTCTCCACAGAGGCTTGGTTTGGTCCATCTTCTCTACATTAAGAAGAGAGATTCTGATTAAGACACAACCCTTTATCCTGACCATGTTTTTTTGCCATGGAAGATGACTTTTGCCCTCTCAGGTCGTTCATAGCATCCTACACATTCTCCAGGGATTATTTCTACATGGACCTTTGAGGTTCTCAGCAGGTGGAAGATCCATACATTCCTGTATTGTAATACCAACTCTGTCTCTGCTCTTCTGTAAAGTTAGATTGAGGAACAGTGTATGGTTAGGATTAATAACATGTTCAATATGGGTTAGGAATCATTCTGCTTGATGAACAATGTTATTGGAAACCTGCGATATTTACATGAAAATATAGCTGAAATATAAGTATTGAAATATAAATCTAGGTAAGATTTGAATCCTAGAAGGGAATTTGGCCTTTGAGTGGGATACTTAGCTTTGAATTATGTTCTGCACATATGTCTCAGATCAATTGATATGCAATGGCATAGATCCTTGTACCTTCGATGATTGAATGTAGAAGAGAGCATCCAGTTAAAAAAAGGGATTTTTGCTAGGATTAGGAATATAGTCGGTAGGATTACGAAGAAGATTGAGTATAGAATATGGACCAAAAGTTCTTTAGCAATAGGGTTTCTGGTAGAGATTGAATATAAATGTCAGCACATGTGAAGAGTCAGTCACAATGATGAACTGGGGAAAAAAGTAGGAAAGCAGATGTGAATAGAGAATAGGAAATCAGGCAAATTATAAAATGAGTGAGAGGTTTAGACAGTTTCAACAGGGTGAGATTGAAAATGTAGTCTTAGGAAGAAACACATATGTAATCACCAATAGGATTGACATTTGAGAGCATTAGGCAACCTGGACATGGATGTTTTTAGTAATCCATGTTCACTTTCCATTTAGGCTTTGGGACAGTCATAAGTGTGACCTTTGCATTTTGTGTCCAGAATATTACTGTGATAAAATGTATATGTAGATCAGTTGACATGCATATTTTTTCCACCATTTCTGGGAGCAATATTTTGAAGATATAGAAATTATTGTTGGGAGTACACAGAGGTGTACCATGTGTCTATCAATATATAGACAATGCATGAATAGACCATACTGTGAATAAATGATATAACTGGTTTCACTTTGAATAATGGATTGAATTGATATCTGAAAGTATACAAGAAATCTTATATTGATGTACAATCATTCATTTAAACCAGTTTTACATCTAATGGTAATATTATTGTTATGTTTTATCATGACGGGTGTGTCAGTTTTGCTTCAAAAGTGATAATGGAAATCGAAAATAATGTGTTTGGAAAGAAGTGTCACAAAAAGAGAAGTCAAGAAACATGGAGGAATACATGTGTTCTGAAGCAAAAGTGATTGAAAGCAAAACAAATGTGTATTTATTTGCTAAATTGTGGATGAAATATACATCCTATGATGTGCATTAACTGGAGAAATAGTAATGTACCAGTGTTGAATAAAAATGAACGTCAAAATACACATTATATCACATAGGAATCTTCTTGCATTGATGTTAAACTGGGTCAGTTACTGTATAAATATTAGAATTTTATTTTGGTGTTATAATACAATTTATTTTAGCACTAGCATGCCACAGAATGTAGAAGAAAGAGCAATGGATTTTTAGTTATAACACTAATAATCTAGCATTTAATGATTATTTTGGGGAGTCTAGAATTTACATAAGGCTATGCAACATAATTTTTTGTATTTAACATTCATAAAATCTTGGAATTTTGGTAATATTTCTCCTTTTTTTATTTTTTCAGTTGTTGATAGACCTTCATTTTATTTATTCGTATGTGGTGCTGAGAATATAACCCACTGCCTCACACATGCTAGACAAGCATGTTAACACTGAGTCACAAATCCAGCCCCTCCACTTTTATCTTTTCATCAAACACTCCTCTCCCTCTTCTTTACTCACTTTCTTCCTCATTTTCCCCCTTCTCTCTCTTCCTTTTTCATTTTCCCTCCATAAGTATTTTTCTCTCATAGCATTACAAACAGTACTATGCTATGAAATTTACATTTAAAACTGTTTTTTATAGTCATTCTTTTCTTGAGAAAATTTAAAAATTATAACCACCTGATAAATATATTACAATACATTTATTATGCATATGTATCTATATTCATGCATATGTGTTACATATATATATATATATATATATATATATATATATATATATATATATATATATATATACATATATATTTAAAAGTACTTTGATTAGCCTGTTAGAAATAATATAGACCAAGTCTTTCTTAATTCTCAAGTCTTCCAGAATTAACATCTTACAGTGAAAATCAAATAAACACATTTAAGTAAACAGGTATCATTCTTATTTATCAATACTGATAATTTAAGGTTTTTATATCACATTTAGCTGTAATATGGCCTATTAACTCTTTTGAATTAGAGAATTTTTTTTTGAACAACCTATTATTTAAGGACCATATGCACTGACATTTTAAATGGCTTTCTTGTGATTTCACTTTCTATCAATTGCATATTAATTGCCAAATACTTATTTTAGTAATTTTCATATTCATAATTGATATAAAGTCAATTGATTAATTCTTTTTGTAAGGAGTTACTAATTACAGTAGGGACAGTATTAATAATTCTAAATCTTTATAAAAATGGTACAAAAATATTTTCATGCAAAATTATGTATAATTGCATGCTCTAAATGTTTGATTGTTGATACATATAATAAAGAGCTTTTGATGAGTCTCTTCCCCAGTAAAACAGAAAATGCAAAGATATAGTTGGGTATGTATGTCCAAACAAACATATGGAAAAATACACATTATCATCTAGAAACTATTAAATAAAAGATGAAAAGAACAATCCAACACATTGTACCAACTTGTCAGATGAGGTAGTATTCTGGAAGAATAGCCTAAGTCTAGACCTGGTCCATGTCAAAATATTCACAAAAAAATAAAATATGAAAAATATAGGAAATGCTATGAGTTTTTCTTGAAGGTAAGTGGATTATCCTTTAATCTCAATTATGTGCATTTTTAAAAGCCAGTTTTCTGGTAAAATAAATTTGTGATAGTTACAAGTACACAAAACAAAGTTTCTGCTTAGCAAAATGAATGCATCTCAACTCTTTTTTAGCTGATTTCTTCCCACTCAACTTTAAACCTTTATTTATTTATTTTTTATTGGTTGTTCAAAACATTACAAAGCTCATCCTATATCATCTTTCATACATTTGACTCAATTGGGTTATGAACTCCCAATTTTCCCCAAATACGAGTTGCAGAATCACATCGGTTACACATTCACATTTTTACATAATGTCATATTAGTGACTGTTGTATTCTGCTACATTTCCTATCCCCTACTATCCCCTACTATAACCCCTCCCATCCCCTCCCATCTTCTTTCTCTACCTCATCTGCTGTTGTTCACTTCTCTCCCTTGCCCCACCTTTCCCCAATTTTCCCTACCCCATTGTTTGAAGATGCTATCCTACTTCCATTGCATGCTTTTAGCCCCTTTTTCAAATATAAGAAAGTTGTAATTTTGAGGATTGGTTTCTGTGTCCTCTATTCTGTACCATTGTTCCACCTGCCTATTTTGTTACCAGTACCACGCTGTTTTTGTTACTATTGCTTTTAGTACAGTTTGAACTCTGGTATCACTATACCTCCAGATTCATATTTTCTGTTTAGAGTTGCTTTTGCTATTCTGGGTCTTTTGTTTTTCCATCTTCTAAGATCTTCTTCTCTCTCTCTCTCTTTAGGGTTCCGTAGTTTTCAGTATATAAAACTTTCACGTCTTTTGTTAGGTTGATTCCCAAGTATCTTATTTTATTTGAGGATATTGTGAATGGAGTGGTTTTCCTCATTGCCATTTCAGAAGTTGTGTTGCTGACATACAGGAATGCCTTTCATTTATGCGTGTTAATTTTATATTCTGCCACTTTGCTGAATTCATTTATTAACTCTAGCCGTTTCATTGTAGACCCTTTGGGGTCTGTTAAATATATTTTCATGACATCTGCAAATAGCGATAATTTAAATACTTCTTTTCCTATTTTTATGCCTTTAATTTCTTTTGTCTGTCTAATTGTTCTGGCTAGTATTTCAAGAACTAAATTGAATAGAAGTGGTGATAGAGGGCATCCCTGTTTTGTTCCAGATTTTAGAGGGAATGCCTTCAGTTTTTCCACATTTAGGATGATGCTAGCTTGAGGTTTAGCATATATAGCTTTTACAATGTTGAGGTAAGTTCCTGTTATCCCTAGTTTTTCTAGTGTTTTGAACATAAAGTGATGCTGAACTTTGTCAAATGTTTTTTTCTGCATCTATTGAGATGATCATATGGTTCTTGTCTTTATGTCTATTGATGTGGTGAATGGCATTTATTGATTTCCGTATATTGAACAAGCCTTGCATCCCAGGGATGAATCTTACTTGATCATGGTGCACAATTTTTTTGATATGCTTTTGTATTCGATTCGCCAGGATTTTATTGACAAGTTTTGCATCGAAGTTCATTAGAGATATTGGTCTGTAGTTTTCTTTCTTTGAAGTGTCTTTGTCTGGTTTCGGGATCAGGGTGATTTATCCTAATAGAATAAATTTGGAAAAGCTCCTTCTTTTTGTTTTTCTTGAAATAGCTTGAAAAATATTGGTATTAATTCTTCTTTAAAGGTTTTGTAGAACTCCGCTGTATACCAATCCGGTCCATGGCTTCTTTTGGTTGGTAGTTTTTGATGGCTTCTTTCATTTCTTCCTTTGTTATTGGTCTGTTTAAATTGCGTGTGTCTTCCTGACTCAATCTGGGCAGATCTTATGACTTAAAAAATTCATCGATATCTTCACTATCTTCTATTTTATTGGAATATAGTGTTTCAAAATACTTTCTAATTATCTTCTGTATTTCTGTAGTGTCTGTTGTGATATTGCCTGTTTCATCCCGTATGTTAGTAATTTGAGTTCTCTCTCTTCTTCTCTTCATTAGCATGGCTGTGGGCCTGTCAATCTTATTTATTTTTTCAAAGAACCAACTTTTAGTTTTATCAAATTTTTTAATTTTTTTTTTGTTTCAATTTTGTTGATTTCTGCTCTAAATTTAATTATTTCTTGTCTTCTACTACATTTGCTGTTGTTTTGCTCTTCCTTTTCTAGGTTTTTGAGGTGTAGTGTGAGTTCATTTATTTGTTGATTTTTTTCTTTTTTTGAGGAAAGAACTCCAAGAAATGAACTTCCCTCTTAAACTGCTTTCATTGTGTCCCATCGATTCCGGTATGTTGTGTCTGTATTGTCATTTGTCTCTAAGAATTTTTTTTATCTCCTCCATTATGTCTTCTGTAACCCACTGATCATTCAGTAGCATGTTGTTCATTTTCCATGTGATGTAGGATTTTTCCTTCCTTCTTTCATCATTGATTTCCAGTTTCATTCCATTATTATCAGATATAGTGCATGGTATAATCTCCATGCTTTTATAATTACTAAGAATTGCCCTATGGTATAATATATGGTCTATCTTTGAGTAGGATCCATGTGAAACTGAGAAGAACGTGTATCCACTTGATGATGGCTGATATATTCTATATATGTCGTTCAAGTCTAGGTTACAAATTGTGCTGTTGAGTTTGATAGTTTCTTTATTTAGTTCTTGTCTAGAGAATCTGTCTAATGCCGAGAGTGGTGTCTTGAAGTCACCCATAATTATTGTGTTGTAGTCTATTTGGCTATTGAACTTGAGGAGAGTTTGTTTTATGAACATTGCAGCTCCATTGCTTGGTGCATACAAATTCATAATTGTTATGTCTTGTTGGTGGATGGTTTCTTTTAACAGAATATAGTGCCCTTCTTTTTCCCTTTTGATTAACTTAGGTTTGAAGTTGATTTTATTCCACATGAGTATGGCCACTCCTTCTTGCTTCTGAGGGCCATGTGAGTGGTATGATTTTTCCCAACCTTTTACCTTCACCCTGTGTATGTCTTTTCCTATCATATGAGTCTCCTTAAGGCAGCATATTGTTGGATTTATTTTTTTTGATCCAGGTTACTAGCCCATTCTCTTGATTGGTGAATATAATCCATTAACATTTAAGGTTACAATTGAAATATGATTTGTTCTTCCAATCATGTTTATTTATTTATTATGTTTTAGTTTGGCTAGTTTTTACTTTTTTGGTTATTTTCCTCCCCCTTTACTGAGATACCTCCTGCTGTTAGTTTTCGGCACTATTTATCAATTCCTCTTCTTGTAGTATTTTGCTCAAAATGCTTTGCAGTGCTGGTTTTCTGGGTGCGAATTCTTTTAGCTTTTGTTTATTGTGAAAGACTTTAATTTCGTTTTCAAATCTGAACCTTAATTTTGCTGGATACAGTATTCTTGGTTGGAATCCATTATTTTTCAGCATTTGAAATACATTGTTCAAGGATCTTCTCGCTTTCAAAGTCTGTGATGAAAAATCAGTCATTAACCTAATTGGTTTTCCCCTGAATGTAATCTGCCTCCTTTCTCTTATAGTGTTTAATATTCTCTCCTTGTTCTGTATGTTGGCTATCTTCATAATTATATGTCTTGGAGTTTGTCTATTATGATTTTGAATGTTTGGGGTCCTGTAGGCTTCCAGGATTTGACAATCCGATCCATCCTTCATCTCTGGGATGTTTTCTAGAATTATTTTATTTAATATGTTCTCCATTCCTTTGGTTTGAATCTCTATGCCTTCTTCTATCCCAATGACTCTCATTTTTTATGACATCCAATATCTCTTGAATAGATTGCTAGTGGGATTTAAGCCTCTTTTCTGTGTTGATTATATTCTTTTCAAGTTGATAAACTTTGTCTTCATTATCTGATATTCTGACTTCTGCTTGATCTAGTCTATTTGTAATATTCTCGTTTGAGTTTTTAATTTGGTTAATACTTTCCTGCATTTCTAGTATTACTGTTTGATTTCTTTTAAGATCTCTATCTCCTGGTAAAGCTCGTTGTTTGCCATTTGAGTTTGTTTGTTTAATTCATTTTCAAAATATACTTTTATTGCTTGGACTTGCTGCCTCATGTCTTCTCTAATATTCCTTTCCATCTGAGTTAGGAATGCCTTAAGTTCTTTCCCTATCCCTGTTTCTGATGCTTCTAGGTCCTCCTGTAGAATTAAGTTGTCCTGCATTGTTTGTACTCCTTTCTTTCCCTTGTTTTTTCATGATGCTCATGTTACTTTCCAGCTCTATTTGATTGCTGTGTTTCTGTTTTATTCTATAGATTTGTTTCGGTGTTGTGTATCTCTGTTGTCTCTCTTTTGTGTTGGTAGACTATGCCTGCTAAAGTGGATTCCACTTGTAGGGAATTCCGAAGGCCGAGCTCCAGTGACGTCACCCCTCTGCTTTGGCGGGCCCAGGCTCCTTGCCGAAATGTTCGAATACGGGGATGGAACTGGACTGTCTCCAGTTGGTTTCAGCTCTAGGTCACTGGCGGGTGGGCAATCACTAGCCACCCAGTGGCGCAGTCGTTCTCCTGTGCGCCGGTGTTCTCCAGACGCCCAGTCACGCGGACAGCAGGTGGACTGTCACCTGCGCTTCTGTGTTCTCCAGCTTCCCAGTCACAAGAGCCTGGCCTCTAGTCCCCTGGTTTCTCCTGCTAGTCCTGGTTTCTCCTGCTAGACTAGATTTCCCCTGAGTGATGCTTCTCTGCAGTTCAATCTGTATTCTGGGCCTGTCATTTGTTGGGTCTGGAGGGTGTCTATTGGAACCCAGACACTCTATTGTTTTGAGGATCAGTCAGACCGGATCTCCGGTTGCACATTTGGCTCGTTTTTCAGACCCAATTACCAGATCTCAGTGCTAAAAATCTTTCTTATAGGTTTTGGTGCACCCCCATTTTGCTGTAAGTTCTTAACAAGATAGTTTTTTGTGGTTCTATCTCGTTATTCACCTGTGCAGTGGCGCATTACACTGGGTGTGATGGACTCTATCCGTGGCCATCAGGCAATGATGAAATATTATGCTTTGTATGCAGCATTTACTGAAGTTAGTTTTCAGTATTAGGAAACAAATATGTATTTCAGGTGAATGAATAATCTGAATTTCTGAGAATAATCTTGTGAAAAGTTGATTATAAATCCACATACGTGAATATGAATGATTTTAGGGAGTGTATAATAAGACACATATATTTCATATTTTGAAAAATCTGGAGAGTGATATATATATATATATATATATATATATATATATATATATATATATATATACACATATATATATATATACACACACAGAAACACACTCACAGACATTAAAAAGTAGCAATATATATGCCAATCGAAATTCAAAATGAAATATATATCCTTCACATATCCAAAAAAATACATTTTACTGAAAATGGATTTATGTATAATGTTGTTCAACTAGGAGGCTCACCCATAGGTTGAAATTTCAGTTCCAAAAGGGTTTAGGAGGAGTGATCTCTTCTCACAATTTGTATCTGCCAAGTCAGCCACCTCAGAAGAAAGTCTGTGTGATACCAGGTAGTATTCTATATGAGCATATAAAAATACATGTGCTGAATAGGTGACAGAGAAAGGGGAGAGGAATTCACATATTTGTTAATGTTAAAAACACATGGAGAAATATTTCAATAAACATTGACTATATTTATAACTCCAACCCCATATAATGCAAAAGGGAAGTCCAAGTATACACCATGCCTTCTCTGAACTGTTTGTATTTCCATTCTGTTAGGGTTACTATTCTCCATCATATTAGGATTAGTAGTCAGAGTCTAGTAGGTTATGGATTAGTGTCAGAGATTCAGTATTTCGAATAGAAAATAGGAAAATAAACCCATTGTGTTTGCAAATATGTGTGATACAAAAATCTTCCCACTCTCATTCAGAACAATGCCTTGACATTACCTTCTCCCCTAATAAGACACAATTAGAGGAGAAGAGTTAGAAAATCTGTGAATACATATCTGGAATGGAATATTCTCAGTGTTCACAAGCTTGGAGGTGGTAGAGGAGTTTCCAAAAGTAAGGGACAGGGTAAACACTCCACAAACATGGAGCTCTGCAGGCCTAAAGACATATTGAGAAACTGCCTCTGAGTTTGGGCACTTAAAATGTATGTTGTGGTCCGAAGCTTTAGCTTCCTCTATAGTGAGAGCATCAAAACTGGTCTGCATCTATGTGACCTGGGGGACATGGTATCTTATTTTCCAATGAACATGAGGCAGCAGTGCTGAATTCTCACTTTGTAGGTAAACTGTGGCAACTGGAGTCTAAGGGTCTCTCTGTGTGGACTGTGAAGCTAATTGATCATGCTCTACTTTTCTTAGAAGAGCACTGGGAGTTCGTTATTTGCTTCACAAATACAAGGAGTTCAACTTGGTCAGAGTGCTGGAGGGAGTTCTGTCACATGTGGTGCCTCAGGGTCTGCAGGAGAATGCACCAGTCAGGCTTCTATTTCACATAGTTTGACCCCTTGACCATAGCATCCTGATTCTGAACATTGCCCTGAAACCTCTCCATATAACAAGATGCCTTTACATATAAGGGTCTGCTTGCTGCACCATGTCAGTTACAAGCCATTTGGAAGCCAATGGCAGATCTACATGGCCCCAACACAGATGTTTTATCACACACCTGCCCACCACTGTTCTAGGCCCACTACTCAGCAGGCTCCAACTTACTGGCATCTCTGTTCTACACCATTTTTAAGAAACGCAGTCAATCAAGTCACTGTCTGGTATACTCATGATCAGCAACTGGACATCAAAAAGTTCTCCAGTGCCACCTGGTCATGAAAATTTCAAAAATTCCATGGTATTTCTCTAGCCATTTTTCAAGGATGAAGTTGGAGGCACTATGATTTTCAATTCACTCAGGAACCATTAAATGTTGAGGAAGCTCATTTCAATGAAAGCTCTGGAGAACACTCACAGGCAAGGCTTCCCAAAGGGTCGCCAAAAGGTCACATGAAGCCAGGCCCATTGAGGTCTGCAATGTGAGATCATGTGTGTTTTGCCTCTCAACTATGGCTGCCAAGTCTTTCAGAATAAAATCATGTGATATTCTGGCTGAGATTCCTCGTGCCTTGTGGAAAGCCTTTCTGGGCACAGATCTCAGTTTCAAAGGGCGACTGTCATTCATGGCCTCCTAAAATCCCAACACAACTCATGGCAATAATTCTCTGAGGTCAGTTCCAGAACTCAGTCTCTAAGGGGAATCACACCAGAGTTCAAGACCAGGTGGAGCCAGTCATCTTTTTCAACCGCCACACAAACTTCCAAAATTAAAACCCAAACACTCCCACAAGGCCCTCATCTTCTTCCATATAGATACTCATTATAAACTCTGGCTGGAGGTTTCCATGAGGGATGCAGAACAAGATAGTGTCCAAAGTTAGCTCCCTTGCCCCTCATTTGCCTAAAGTCGGGGTGGCCTGAACACCTTCCTGTGAACCTGGAGTGATCAAATAGTGTGCCGTTAATACTGCTCTGCTTCTCCAATTTGAGGACGACTGACTGTGGGGTTTAGATTCTTTATGTGAATTGGAAGCATGAGAAAATGCAAGCACCTTTGGGCTTGCCTCTCCTTGGCTTTGAAGAATGCATTTGACCCAAAGAATCCCTCTTCTCACTTGATGGAGGTCAGGAACCTTACAGAGGAAGGCAAGAGACTTCATCCGCAATGACTGCTCTTTTGATCATTTTGGTTTTGGATGAACACATGGGATCCATCAGGTGCTGAGAATCTAACCACAGCCTCACACAGGGCCAAGAGGCTGTTTCAGACAAATCCATTTCCAAAGCAATTAAGCAAAGAGCTACAGGTGATGTCCATTCATTTCCATTTGAAAACTTTTCTTCAGGCTTCACAAAGAATTGGCCTGTGGTAAATACCTTCCTGATATTCAGGGCAACAGAACAATAGGTAAGCAAAAAGCCCAAATCAGGGTTTCTCCACTGAGACTTTCCTGGTCACACTAGCTACCCACTACATGGCCATATAACAGAGCTTTTAGGTGGTAAATATCTTGGACACAAAACCATGAAGCTATTCTGCAGAGTGTCCAGAATTCAGAAAGAAAACAGAAACTTATGAAGATATCAGGTGTTGCCCTTTGATAACAAAAGCCACAGTCCATTTATAAATTGGGCAAGATGAATGCTGGGAAGCTTTCTACTAGACAGGACACATCCTTTGATGCATTCTTATTTCTAATGTCTACAACCACGGACACAGTGGGATACACAGACATAGAAGCACTCGCATTGCAAAACGACTAACTAGAAACAGTCCCCGCCAATCCAAACAAACAGTCTTTCCTACCTATTCTCAGAACATGAGACAAGACCATGAACATACACCCACACCCACAAAGGCACCACCTTTGCTCCAAGTAGTTCTGTGATTACCCAGAGTGTCCTCTGAATGGTGGGCCATACTATATTCCCCCCAAATGGCCTGTCCTGTCTCAAATCTGGTCTCCTTGGCCAATTCTGTGAAGTTGTCATTAGCCATGGGTGAGCCACTACCTGCTTTCTCAGGAAAGGCCCCTCTTCAGAGCTTTTCTGGCATTTGAACATCCTCACATCTGTAGGCACTAAGAAAGACTGACTCTGTCCTTGGTAAATTGAAACAAGTGAGACCACTGGGCCTGGGACTGCGACTGGCTCTGGGTGCCATTCTTCCTGGATCCCAAGTTCAGAGAGTTCCATCACAAAGGAAGTGAGGTGAGGTCACTTCCTTCAGAAACTGAATGAGGTCACTGCTTTGGCAACAACTTTGTCCAAATAGTTACTTCTAAGGGCCCATGAGATGGAGGCTGTTCCTACTTCCTGTAACACTTTCAAAAGTTAGAATGGTATATCAACCATAGGCACCTGGGAACACCTTTTCACACAGGCCTGGTTTGGTCTATCTTCTCTACATTAAGTTGATAGAGGCTGATACAGACACATCCCTTCATCCTCACCAGGTTGTTTGCCATGGAAGATGACTTTTGCTCTCTCGGGAACTTCACAGCTGCCTACATCTTCTCCAGGGATTATTTCTACATGGACCTTTGATGTTCTCAGCAGGTGGAAGATTCCCTACATTCCGGTATTTAAAGAGAAACTCTGTCCCTCCTCTTCTGTAAAGTTAGATTGAGGTAACAGTGTATATTTAGGGTTAATAACATGTTCGATTTGGGTTAGGAATCTCTCTGCCGGATGAATAATGGTATTGGGAACCTGTGATATTTACAAGAATATATAGGTGAAATATAAGTATGAAAACAGAAATGTAGGTAAGATATGAAGCCAGAAGGGCATTGGGCCCTTGAGTGGGATACTTAGGTTTGAATTATGTTCTGCACATGTGTCTCAGATTAATTGATATAAAATGGCATAGGACCTTTTACCTTGAATGATTGATTGTTGAAGAGAACATCGAGTTAAAAAGTGATAGTCAGTAGGATTAGTAAGATAGTCAGTAGGTTTATAAAGAAGAGTGAGTATAGGATTTGGACCAAAAGTTTTTTAGCAATAGAGTTTCGGGTAGAGAGTGAATGTAAATGTCAGCATATGTGAAGTATGAGTCACAATGATGAACTAGGGAAAATATGTAGGAAAGCAGATATCAATAGAGATATTAGGAAATCAGGCACAGTGTAAAGTGAGTGATAGAATTAGACATTTCCAACAGGCTTGAGGTTGAATATATAATCTTAGGAAGAAACAAATATGTAGTCATCAATAGGATTGACATTTGAGAGCATTAGGTAACCAGGACATGGTTGTTTTTGGTAATCCATGCTCACTTTCCATTTAGGCTTTGATACAATCATGAGTTTGACCTTTGCTTTTTGTGTCCAGAATATTACTGTGATAAAATGTATATATAGATAAGGTGACATCAGTATTTCTTCCACCATTTCTGGGAGCAATATTTTGAAGAGGTACAAATTAGTAATGGGGGGACAAATAGGTGTACACTGTGTTTATGAATATAGAGATAATGCATTAATAGACCATACAGTGAATAAATAACATAACTGGTTCCAACTTTAAATAATGGATTGAATTGAAATGTGAAAATATACAGGAAATTTTATATTGTTATGCATACATTCATTCCAACCAGTTTTACATCTAATGGTAATATTAATGTTATAGTTTATCATGAAGAGTGTGTGAGTTTAGCTTCAAAATTGATTATGGAAATCGAAAAAAATGTGTTTGGAAAGAAGTCTCATGAAAAGACCAGTCAAGTAACATGGAAGAATTCATGTGTTCTGAAGCAGTAAGTGAAACAAATTCTTATTAATTTGCTAACTTGTGGATGAAATATATGTCCTATGATGTGCAAAAACTGAAGAAATACTAATGTACCAGTGTTGAATTAAAATAAAGGTCAAAATAGACATTAAGTCCCATAGGAATCTACTTGCATTGATGTTAAACTGGGTCTGTTACTGTAGAAATATTAGGATTTGTAAGCACCATTGATTGAAGTTAGTTCTCATACTGGGAAACAAATATGTATTTCAGGTAGATGAATATTTCTGAGAATAATCTTGTGAAAAGTTGATTATAAATCCACATACATGAACATGAATGAATTGATGGAGTGTATATAAGAGACATATATTTCATATTTTATAAAATCTGGAGAGTGTGTGTTGTGTGTGTATATATACAGAAAAACACAAAAATACATTAAAAAGTATCAATATATATGCCAAACGTAATTTATCAGTAATATATATCATCCACAGATGAAAATATATTTATTTTACTGAACATGGATTTATGTATAAATTGTTCTACTGGGAAGCTCACCCATAGTTTTAATTTTCAGTTCCACCAGCGTTTACGAGATCTCTTCTCACAACTTGTTTCTGCCCAGTCAGCCAACTCAAAAAAATGTACGTGTGAGACCACGTAGGATTCTATATTTGCATATAAAAATACATGTGCTGAGTAGGCTACATAGAAAGGAAGACAGGAATTTACATATGTGTTAACATTAAAAACACATGGAGGACTATTTCAATTAAAAATTGAGTAGATTTAGAATACCTACCCTCTATCATGCAAAAAGGAAGTCCAACAATACACCATGCCTGCTGTAAACTGCTTGTATTTTCATTCTGTTTGGGTATTTTTCTCCATCATATTAGGATTAGTAGTCAGAGTCTAGTAGGGTATGAGTTAGTGTCAAGAATTCAGTATTTCAAATGGAAAATTGTAAAATGAATCAATGTGTATGCAAATGTGTGCTACACAAAAATTTTCCCACTCTCATTCAGAACAATGCCTTGACATTACCTTCACCCCAAGTAAGACACATTTAGAGGAGAAGAGTTAGACAATCTTTGAATGCATATCTGAAATGAAAAATGTTCAGGAGTTCACAACCTTGGAGTTGGTAGAGGAGTTTCCAAAAGTAAGGGACAGTGTAAAATCTCCACAAACATGGAGATTTAGCAGCCTAAAGACTTCTGGAGAAACTGCCTCTAGGTTGGGCACTTGAAATATATGTTGTTGTCAGGAGCTTTAGCTTCCTTTCTAGTGAGACAATCAAAGCTTGGTCTGCACATCTGTGACCTGGAGGACATGGTTTATAATTCTCCAATGAACATGAAGCAGCAGTGTTGATTTCTCTCTTTGTAGGTAAACTATGGCCACTGGGTCTAAGTGTCTCCCCATGTAGACTGCTAAGCCATTAGGTCATCCTCCACTTTTCAAAACGTTTCTTGATACTGCACTCGGAGTTTGGTATTTGCTTCATGAAATACAAGGAGTTCAACTGGGACAAAGGGCTGGAGGAAGTTCTTTCACGTGTGGTGGGTCAGGGTCTGCAGGAGAATGCACCAACAGGGCTTGTATACCACATAGGTTGCTCCCTTGACCATAGAAACCTGATTTTGAACATTGCCCTGAAACTTCTCTATATAACCAGATGTCTTTACATACAGGATCTGCTGGCTGCACCATGTCAGTCTCAAGCCATTTGGAAGCCAATGGCAGATCCACATGACCCCACCACAGATGTTTTATCACACACTTGCTCACCCCCGCTCTGGGCCCATTACTCAACAGGCTTCAAATGACTGGCATCTCTTTTCTACACCATTTTCATGAAAACCAGTCAATCAACACACTGTCTGGTACACTCATGATCAGCAACTGGACATCCAAATGTTCTCCAGTGCCACCTGGTCAAGGAAATTTCAAAAATTTCATGGTATTTATCTAGCCAATTTTCAAGGATGAAGTTGGAGACACTGTGGGTTTCAATTCATTCAGAAATTATTTAATGGTGAGGAAGCTCATTTCAATGAAAGCTCTGGAGAACTCTCACAGGCAAGGCTTCCCAAAGAGTGGCCAAAGGTCACATGAAGCAAGGCCCATTGAGGTCTACAATTGAGGTCCATGTGTGTTTTGACTATCAAATATGTCTGACAAGTTTTTCAGAATAAAATTGTGTGATATCCTCTTGAGATTCCCAGTGCTCTGTGGAAAGCGACACTGGGCCTAGATCTCAGTTTCCAAGGGTGACTCTCATGCGTGGCCTCCTAAATCCCAACACAATTCATGGCAATATTTCTCTGAGGTAAGTTCCAGAACTCAGTCTCTAAGGGGAATGACACCATAGTTCAAGCCCATTTGGATCCAGTCATCTCTTCCAACCGCCACACGAATGACCACAATTAAAACCAAAACACTCCCACATGGCCCTCATCTTGTTAAATATAGACACTCATCATAATCTCTGGCTGGAGGTTTCCATGTGGGACGCATCCCAAGACAGTGTCCAAAATATTCTCCCTTGCCCCTCATTTGCCTAAAGTCAGGGTGGCCTGGACACCCTTCCTGTGAACCAGAAGTGATCAAATAGGCCTGCCGTTAATACTGCTCTGCTTCTCCAATTTGAGCACTATTGACTCTCAGGTATAGATTTTTTTATGTGATTTGGAGTCACGAGAAAACACAAGCACCTCTGCAGGACTTTGAAAAACTCATTTGACCAAAAGGATCCCTGTCTCACTTGATAGAGGTCAGGTACCTAACAGAGGAAGGCAAGAGACTCATCCACAATTACTGAATTTTTGCCATTATGGTTTTGATTGCACACATGGTATCTATCTTTAGATCCATCATGTGCTGAAAATTTAAGCCACAACCTCATACAGGGCTAGGAGGCTGATTCAAACACATCCCTTTCCAAAGCAAAGAACCACAAGTTATTCCCATTTATTTCCATTTTAAAACTGTTTTATTCAGGCTTCACAAAGGGGTGGCCTGAGGCAAAGACCTTCCTGACATTCAGGGCAACAGAACAATAGGTAAGCAAATGAACCAAAATATGGCTTCTTCACTGAGCGTTTACTGGTCACAATGATGTCTGAGTTTTCTAAGATTTTCCCATTTCCTATAGCTATCAAGTACATGGCCATGTCACAGAGCTTGGGGGTGGTATGTATCTTGGACACAAAACTATGAGGCTATTCTGGAGAGTGGCCAGAATTCAGGAAGAAAACAGGAACTTAGGAAGTTAGTAGGTGTTGCCCATCCATAAGGAAAGCCACAGTCCATTCATCAACTAGGCCTGATGAATGCTGGAAAGTTTTCCACTAGACAGGACACATACATTGATACATTCTCTTTTCGAATGTCTACAACCATGGACAGAGTGGGATACACAGACATAGAAGCACTCGCCTAGTCAAACGACTTTCTAGAAACAGTCCACTCCAATCTAAACAACAGCCTTTCCTACCTATTCTCAGAACATGAGACAAAACCACAAACTCACACCCACACCCACAAAGGCACCTCCTTAACTCAAGTAGGTCTGTGACTATCCGGAGTGTCCTCTGAATAGTGGGCCATACTATGTTCCCCTAAAATGGCCTGTACTGTCTCAGATCTGGTCTCCTTGGCCAACTCTGTGAAGTTGTCAACAGCCAGCGGTGAACCACTACCTGCTTTCTCAGTAAAGGCCCCTCTTCAGAGCTCTTCAGGCATTTGGCAATCCTCATATCAGTAGGTACCAAGGAAGACTGACTCTGTCCTTGGTAAATCCAAACAAGTGAGACCACTGGGATTGGGACTTGGACTGGCACTCGGTGCCTGGCTTCCTGGATCCCAAATTCAGAGATTTCCATCACCAGGAAAGTGAGGTGAGGTCACTTCCTTCAGGAACTGAATGAGGTCACTGCCTTGGCAACCACTTTGTCCTACCAGATTCATCCAAGGTTCCCATGAGATGGAGGCTGCCACTACTTCCTGTGACACTTTCACAAGTTAGAATGGTATATCAACCATAGGCACCTGGGAACAGCTCTCCACACAGGCATGGTTTGATCAATCTTCTCTACATTAAGAAAGGAGAGGCTGATTCAGACACATCCCTTAATACTGACCAGGTTGTTTGTCATGGAAGATGACTTTTGCTCTATTAGGTCCTTCATAGCTGCCTGAAACTTCTCCAGGGTATCATTTCTGCTTGTACCTTTGATGTTCTCAGCAGGTGGAAGAGCCCCTACATTACTGTATTGTAAGACAAACTCTCTCCCGGCTCTTCTGTACAGTTAGTTTGAGGGTACAGTGTATGGTTAGAGTAATAACAGGTTTGATTTAGGTTAGAAATCATACTGAGGAATGAACAATGGTATTGGGAACTCGCGATATTTACGAGAATATATAGGTGAAATATAAGTATGAAAACAGAAATCTAGATAAGGTTTGAATCCAGGAAGGGCATTGGGCTGTTGATTGGGATACTTAGCTTTGAATTATATTCTGCACAGATGTCTCAGATAAATTGATATACAATGGCATAGGACCTTGTACCTTGGATGATTGATTGTCAAAGAGAATTTCCAGTCAAAAAGGGATAGTCAGTAGGATTAGGAAGATAGTTGGTAGGTATAGAAAAAAGAGTGAGTATAGGATTTCGAACAAAAGTTCTGTAGCAATAGGGTTTCGGATAGAGAGTGAATGTAAATTTCAGCACATGTAAAGAGTCAGTCACAATGGTGAACTCAGGAAAATATGTATGAAAGCAGATATCAATGGAGACATTAGGAAATCAGGAAAAGCATAAAGTGAGGGTTAGTATTAGTCATTTTCAACAGGGTTGAGGTTGAATATATAATCTTAGAAAGCAACAAATATGTAGTCACCAATAGGATTGATTTGCGAGCATTAAGCAACCTGGAAATGGATGTTTTTAGAAATCCATGCTCACTTTCCATTTAGGATTTGGTGAAAGGTTAATAAGATAGGTACTTGTCACTTCCTGTTTTTCTGTATGCTTAACAAAACACTGTTGAAACCTTGAGGACTGTTTGCTAATTTTTTTCCCAGAATGTGCTGTCCCCGACTGCCAAACAGAGAATGTACACCCTCACCTGTTTGCACGCAAACCGCCCACTCGCCCTGACCCATCAATAAGCTTCCCTCCCTGCCCTCTTCAAGAAAAGTATATAAGCTCTGCTTAAGCTGTTCTCATTGCTCTCTGCTCTATTCAAGTGAGCACTGAGCCCCAGATTGCTAGACTCCCAATAAACCCAGGGTAACTTTTGATGTGGAGGGGACCCCAGTAAACTTTGAAGTGGATACAGGGGCAGTATACTTAGTCCTTAAGGCCCCACTGGGCCCTCTATCAAATAAAAGCTCTCTAGTTCAAAGTGCTAACACCAGTAAATATGGGAATTAGACAACTAAGAAAACCATGGACATGAGGAAAGGAAAAATCCATCACTCCTTCCTAATAATCCCAGAATGCCTGGCCCCATTGATGGGCAGAGATCTGCTTACCAAGCTCCGGGCCAAAATGACTTTTAACCATGAAGGCCCCAAAATGATATTTCTAAATCCTTTAGTATAAACTCCTATATTCACGGCTTTAAATATGTCAGTAGAAGATGAACAGCAACTCTTCACACCCCCCAAGACTGATCAAACAGGCAAGCTACCCCAGAAATGGATAACAGATTACCCAGATGCCTGGAAAAAAACTGCTGGGGTAGGACTAGCCATGAAACAACCTCCAAAAACAGTGGAGTTCAAAACCTCAGCCTCCCCAATCAATGTCAAAAAATATCCTCTGAGCAAAAAAGCTAAAGATGGGATAAGGCCCCATATTCAGAAATATCTGGCCTTAGGGTCCTAAGGCCTTGTCAATCATCCTAAAACACTCCCCCGCTACCAGTATAAAAAGCCAGGAGCCGGGGACTATCCCCCATTAAAGACATAAGAGAGACCTACAACAGAGTGTAGGACATTCACCCCAGTGTACCTAATCCGTACAATCTGCTTATCACTCTGAACCCTGAGAGGAAATGGTATACTGTTCTGGACTTAAAAGATGCTTTCTTTTGCTTGCCTCTGCATAAATATAGTCAGTTGCTGTTTGCTTGCTAGTGGGTAGACCCAGAAACTGGAACGTGTGGTCAACTAACTTGGACTAGACTCCCCAAAATGGTTGAAAAACTCCCCCACTCTCTTTGATGAAGCCCTCCAAAGAGATCTCAACAGCTTCAGAACTACGCACCCCGAAGTCACCCAGCTTCAATACGTGGATGACCTGCTACTGGCACCCAACACCAAGGATATCTGTGAATCTGGGACCCAAGCAGTATTATGTGAGCTTCCTCAACTCGGGTATAGAGCTTCTTCCTAAAAGGCCCAAATTTGCCAGCAAGAAGTAATCTTCCTGGGCTATTCCTTTAGGGGCAGTAAACGATGGCTCACTGAGCCCAGAAATCAAACGGTTGTGCAGAAACCACCCCCATCTAACAGCAGACAACACAGAGAGTTTCTTGGGACTGCTGGGTTTTGCAGGTTAAGGATTCCTGTGTTTGGGTCCTTAACTTCTCATTTACACCCGCTGTTAAAGGGAGATGCCCAATTCTAATGGACCCCTGAGATCCAGCAAGCTTTTGATAACATCTAAGGACACTGACACTGTACTCCTCAACTTCACTGAGCAAAGCCTGAAATTTCAGAAAGCCCTACACTACGTTAAAAATGTACATCAGTTCACTCACCTTGGTTCAAAGAAATTGCAGGCATTCCTGAAGGATCAAGAACAGAGTTTCCCACTAACCGACTCACAGTGAAAGGAAATAACTGAACAGGTAAAAAAAAGCCTGTCGGGTCTGTCAATAGGTTAATGCTTACACTTCCAAGCTTCCTGCAGGAAAGCACCTACGAGGAACCAGACCAGGACAATTCTGGGAAGTGGACTTTACTGAAATTAAGCAAGCATGGTATGGACTTAAATATCTCCTACTCTTTGTAGATATATTTCAGGATGGATTGAAGCCTCCCCCCCGCCAAAAAAAAAAGGCACAAATGGTGGTCAAGAAGATCCTGAAAGATATTTTTCCAAGGTACGGCCTGCCTAAGGTAATAGGGTCTGATAATGGACCAGCGTTCATGGCCCAGGTAACTCAGGGGTTAGCCAGGACCCTGGGAATTAATTGGAAGTTACATTGTGCTTATAGACCCCAGAGTTCAGGACAGGTAAAAAAAATTAAATAGAACCATTAAAGAGACCTAAACGGAATTAAGCTTAAAGAGTAGCATAAAAGATTGGACTATGCTCCTGCCTTATGCACTATTTCATGCAAGAAATACTCCCTCTGTTTCTTTGTGTAACCTCACCCCCTATGAAATTCTCTATGGGGCCCCATCTCCAGTAAGGGACCTAACCCTAACTCAAAGATCTAACGATCCCTTCCACACCACCTTGCTTGACAGACTTAAAGTTCTGGAAGGAACTCAGCAATACCTGTGGAAACAGCTGGCCACTGCCTACCAACCTGCTGAAGAGGGTACTCCACATCTATATCAAGTAAGAGACTTTGTCTACATAAGACAACATCAGGTGTCATCCCTGGAACCCGGATGGACAGGACCATACCAGGTGCTAATTATAACACCTACAGTGCTAAAGTTAGACGGAATCACTTCCTGGTTCCTAATTCTCATCTCAAGCCTGTGCCCTGTCCAGAATCTGGCTGAAAAATGGAAAAGACTGGTAACATTTTCAAATTGTATATTCGCCATGTGAATAAGACTATAGACTCTCCAATTGGTCACCAGTAGTCCTAACCCTCATCAACCCGTTCAGCAGCGATGGCTGATCACAAATCCTACTAGACAAGAAGTATGGTCTATCGCACATACAGCCCACTTAGGGACCTGGTGGCCATCTCTCCACCAAGAAATTTGTCAGCTGGCTATACGTCTTTCCTATTGGGAAATCCCTGATGAAGAGGATCCCCAAAAATTCCATTAAATACTTTCCATACAATAGATAATGGAAACAAACATTATGGATGTAGGGACACGCGAGCCAGATGCAGGTTGGCTAGCCTAGATTACTATGTTTGCCTGGCGGACTACCAAAGCCAAAAACAGCCACGACTGTGTGGGGGAAAAGCCAACTTCTTCTGTAAATAATGGGGATGTGAGGATACAGGGGCTACCTGGTGGAAGCAAAACTCCTCATCAAATTCAGTACACAGCATTGGCCATATTACCAGTTAGATAACAAAAACCGATGGCCACCAGAAGGGTCTCTAGATCCTCAAATTTTGCGTGACCTTTTCAACTTCGACAAGTGCTCAAAAGTGTGGAAGGAAATTCCCCTACGTGTAGGCCTTTTCCCTCCTATGCTCAAATCCTGAACTATGCTTCTCCAATAGATACTCACCCGCAGCCTTCTGCCCCAGACTCTCTGCTGTCACTCCCACATCAGCAACCTGATTTCTCAGCTCCAGTTACTAGATCAAAAACCCAAATTTCCGTCGGTTCTCAGACCATTGCCCCTTGCTGAGCTTGCAGGTACTTAGGTACCCTTCCACCCACTCACTCCTCTCTTCTCCTGTCAGTGCCCACACCGGGTCCCACCAGGTCCTCTTACCAGCTAACCCAAAGCTCAAACCAGCTAAGGGGTGCCCTCAGACGCCTATCAAAGATGTAATTAAAATGGCCTTTAAAGTTGCTTTGTCATCACTGAAAACAGGTTACTAAGAATTTAAAGTCCCTCACAGGCTTTTTGGGATACTCACTCCCGTCTTCCCCTCTGCTCTACCTGTTCTACTGCTCAAGTTTTGTTGCCAGGAAAATCCCAAACCCCTTTCCCATAATTCTTTTATATCTCTTTTTCCTCATCCTCAGATCCACGGAGCTGCTCTCATCCCCTGCCTTCCCTGTCTTCCCCTCTGTACCAGGCCCACAGAAAAGTCTTAAATGACCTTCTCCAGAAGTCTTCACCATGGCTGACTTTAAGCCTTTCAGCAACACAGTTCCTATAAAAGAGTTCAATGTAGATAAACTTCCTCTATTCGTGTTGCTCTGTTCTACTTGGCCACTGACTGGAAAAATCAGCACTCCTAAGCTAGACACCCCCTTAGTAGTTTTTAACAAAATATATGAAGAAGGCCTCTGCCCTAGAGCTGGGGCTTCATAGAGATGGCTACATTTCTAAGATATAGAAGTTACCAACTGGGCTCCATGGTAACAGCTGGCAGGGAGGAAAAGAAAAAAAAGAAGAAAAAAGCTCTCCCCCTCCCAGGTGTCCTTAAGAAGTTAACTTTCCCAGAACAGAGGAAAAAAAAAACAGAAACAAAAACTGCTTTTTGTGAACTTCTGCAGACTGTGAACTTCTGAGCCCCTTCCCTTACATGCTGGGTACAAAATTCTGAAACAACCTAAACTTTGGGTTCAGGGATTAATTGATTACAACAGAAGCAATGCCCTCTAAATCCGGATGCAACCAAATAAGACTGTTTCCCTGTCTTCTGTGCTATCTTAGGTACCTTGCCTTGTCCATCTCTACAGCAGTACAATTCTATACACTTAAACATTGTTTATGTTTTCATAAAATGGTCAACAGATGTGATTAATTATGTAATGGTGCAGATGTTTTCCAGAGTGCTCTGTCATGAAGCAGGTACATTTAAATATCAAATAGGGGGTCAAACAACCCGGTTCTGCCAGGAACCTGTATCCCTCACTTTAGTCATCCTATTATGAATAGGAGTTGCTGCAGGGGTGGGCACAGGAACCACTGCCCTGGTCCATGGGACACAACAAATGACCCAATTAGAAGCAGTAATAGACCAAAACTTAAAGATATTAAAAACCTCCTTCACAGCTTTACACAAATCTTTAACCTCTCTCTCTGAAGTTATTTTACAGAACAGTCGAGGGTTGGACCTCCTCTTCATGAGAGAAGGGGCCTTCGTCCTGCATTGAGGGAAGAATGTTGTTTTTATGCCGACCATACTGGAGTTGTAAAAGAATCTATGATTAAATTAAGAAGATGCCTTGAAGAGCATCAACAAGAGAGAGAGGCCAAAAAAGGTGGTTTGAGTCTTGGTTCACAAAGCCCCCTCATTAACTACGTTTTCATCAGCCCTGGCCGGTCCATTCATAATCCTCATATTATTGGTAATTGTAGGACCCTGTTTGATCAACCGTGTAGTTTCCTTTCTCCATGCTCAAATTGGACAAGTTAAACTTATGGTAATCAGAAAACAATATACCACACTAGTAAACATAAAATGTGACACCCCCAATGATCATTTTTATGATTAAAAGTAACCAAAAGAAGAAGTGGGGAATGAAAGGTTAATAAAATAGGTACTTGTCACTTCCAGTTTTTCGGTATGCTTAACAAAACACTGTTGATGTCTTGAGAACTGTTTGCTAATCTAGTTCCCTGAAAGTGCTGTACCCAACTGCAAAACTGCAGAATGTACTTCCTCACCCATTTGGACGCAAACCGCCCACTCGCCCTGACCCATCAATAAACTTTCCTATCTGCCCTCTCCAAGGAAAGTATATAAGCTCTGCTTAAGCTGTTCTCAGGACTCTGTGCTCTATTCAAGGGAGCTCTGACCCCAGCATGCTGGACCCCCATAAATCCTTGGCTGTTGCATGAGACAGTCTCTGGTAGTCTCTTCCTCCGACACTCGCCTGACCTTTACATTGGTAAAATAATAAGTGTCATCTTTGCTTTTTGTGTCCAGAATATTACTGTGATAAAATGTATATGTAGATAAGGTGACGTGAGTATTTCTTCCACCATTTCTGGGAGCAATATTTTGAAGATGTATAAATTAGTATTGGGGGTACAAATAGGTATATCCTGTGACTCAGAATATAGAGATAATGCATGAATAGACCATAATGTGAATAAATAATACAATGGGTTCCAAATTTAAATAATGGATTCCATTGATATCTGAAAATATACAGGAAATCTTATATTGATATACATACATTCATTTCAACCACTAATACATCTAATGGTAATATTAGGATTATGGTTTATCATGAAGAGTGTGTGAGTTTTGCTTCAGAAGTGATCATGGAAATTAAAAATAATGTGTTTGGAAAGAAGTCTCATGAAAAGCCCAGTCAAGAAACCTAGAGGAATTTATGTGTTCTGAAGCAGGAAGTGATGAAAGTGAAACAACTGCCTATAAGTTTGCTAACTTGTGGATGGAATATATATCTTATCATGTGCATAAATTGAAGAAATAGTATTGTACCAGTGCTGAATAAAAATGACCTTCAAAATACACATCATGTCCCACTGGAATCTACTTGCATTGATGTTAAACTGGGTCAGTTACTGTAAAAATAATAGTATTTGTATGCAAAATAAACTGAAGTTAGTTTTAAGTACTGGAAACAAATATGTATTTCAGGTGGATGAATATTTCTGTGAAAAATCTTGTGAAAAGTTGATTATAAATCCATATACATGAACATGAATGAATTTAGAGAGTGTATATAAGACACATATATTTCTGGAGAGTATATATACATATATATATATATATATATATATATATATATATATATATATATATATATACACACACACACACACACACACACAAAATACACACACACACACAGACATTAAATTAGCAATATATATGCCAATCGAAATTTATCATGATATATATATCATCCACAGATGCAAAAATATTTCTTTAATTGAACATGGATTTATGTATAATGTTGTTCAACTAGGAAGCTCACCTATAGGTTGAATTTTCAGTTCCAACAGCGTTTAAGAGGAGTGATCACTTCTCACAAATTGTATTTGCCAAATCAGCCACCTCACAAAAATGTACATGTGATACCAGGTATGATTCTATATGTGCATTTAAAAGTACATGTGCTAAATAGGATACAGAGAAAGGGAGACAGGAATTCACATATTTGTTAACCTTAAAAACACATGGAGAACTATTTAAATTATATATTGACTAGATTTATAACACCTACCATTAATCATGCAAAATACAAGTACAACTATACACTATGATTTCTCCTAACTGCTTGTATTCCTATTCTGTTTGTGTTATTTTTCTCCATCATATTAGGAGTAGTAGTCAGAGTCTAGTAGGGTATGGGTTCATGTCAGAGATTCAGTATTTAGAATGGAAAATTGTAAAATGAATGCAATGTGTATGTAAATATGTGCTACAAAAAATGTTCACACTCTCATCCAGAACATTGCCTTGACATTGCCTTTGTTCCGAGTAAGACACAATTAGAGGAGAAAAGTTAGAAAATCTGTGAATATATACCAGGAATGAAAAATGCTCAGGAGTTCACAACCTCCGAGGTGGTAGAGGAGTTTTCAAAAGTAAGGGATGGGTAAACATTTCTCAAACATGGAGCTCTGCTGGTGTAAAGACTTCTTGAGAAACTTCCTCTGAGGTTGGGCACTTAAAAATATATGTTGTTGTTAGGAGCTTTAGCTTCCTTTGTTGGGAGACCATCAAATCTGTGTGTGCAACAATGTGACCTGGAGGATATTGTTTCTAATTTTCCAATGAACATGAGGCAGCCATGCTGAATACTCTCTTTGTAGTTTAACTATGGTCACTGGGTTGTAAGTGTCTCCACGTGTGGACTGTGAAGCCATTTGGTCATTCTCCAATTTTCGTGGTGTTTCTCACAGGTGCACTGGGAGTTTGGTATTTGCTTCATGAAATACAAGGAGCTAAACTGGGACACAGTGCTGGAGAGAGTTCTGTCCCGTGTGGAGGGTCACGGTCTGCATGAGAATGCACCAACCAGGATTCAATTCCACATAAGTTGCCCCCATTTCCATAGCAACCTGATTCTGAACATTGCCCTGAAACCTCTCTATATAAAAAACACCTTTGCATAGAAGGGTCTGCTGGCTGTACCATGTCAGTCACAAGCCTTTGGGAAGCCAATGGCAGATCCACATGTCACCACCACACATGTTTTATCACACACCTTCACACCACTGCTCTAGGCCCACTAATGAGCAGGATCCAACTTACTGGCATCACTGTTCTACACAAATTTCATGAAACCCAGTAAATCAAGGCACTGTCTGGTACACTCATTATCAGCAACAGGACATCCAAAAGTTCTCCAGTGCCACCTGGTCATGGGAATTTCAAAAATTTCATGGTATTTATCAAGCCATTTGTCAAGGATGAAGTTGGAGGCTCTGGGGGATTCAATTTCTTTCAGGAACCATTAAATGTTGAGGAAGCTCATTTCAATGAAAGCTCTAGAGAACACTCACAGGCAAGGCTTCCCAAAGAGTAGCCAAAAGGTCACATGAAGCCAGGCCCATTGAGGTCTACAATGTGAGGTCCATGCGTGTTTTGACTCAACTGTGGCTGCAAAGTCTTTCAGAATAAAATCATGTGATATCCTGGCTGAGATTCCCAGTGCTCTGTGGAAAGCCACTCTGGGCCTAGATCTCAGGTTCCAAGGGCAACTCTCATGCATGGCCTAGTAAAATTCAAACACAATTGATGACAATGCTTCTCTGAGGTCAGTTCCAGAACTCAGACTCTAAGGGGAATCACACCAGAGTTAAAGCCCAGGTAAACCCAGGCATCTCTTCCAACTGCCACACAACTTACCACAATTCAAAACAAAATTCTCCCACATGGCCCTTATCTTCTTCCATGTAGACCCTCATCATAACCTCTGGATGGAGTTTTCCATGAGGGACACAGACCAAGACAATGTCCAAAATAACCTACCTTTCCCCCGATTTGCCTAAAATCAGTGTGGCCTGGAAACCCTGACTGTGAACGAGGAGTGATCAAATAGGTCTGCCATTAATACTGCTTGGCTTCTCCAATTTGAGGCCTACTGACTGTGGGGTTTATATTCTTTATGTGAATTGGAGTAATGAGAACACCCAAGCACGTATGGGCTAGCCTCTGCAGGGCTTTGAATAACTCACTTGACCCAAAGGATCCCTATTCTCACTTGATAGATGTCAGGAACCTTTGAAAGGAAGGCGAGAGTCTTCATCCACAATGACAGCTCTTTTGGCTATTTTGGTTCTGTATGCATCCATGGGATCTTTCTTTAGATCCATCAGGTGCTGAGAATCTAAGCCACAGGGCCAAGAGGCTGATTCAGACACACCCCTTTCCAAAGCAATTAAGCAAAGAGCCCTAGGTGATGCCCATTCATTTCCATTTGAAAACTGTTTTCTTCAGGCTTCACAAATTGGTGGCCCGAGGCAAAGAACTTCGTGACATTCATAGCAACAGAATAATAGGTAAGCAAAAGGAGTGCATATCCCACTTGAATCAAAGTGTGAAATATGATATATCAAGAACTATGTAATGTTTTGAACAACCTACAATAAAAATTAATTTAAAAAAAAAAAAAGGCCCAAAGCAGGGTTTCTCCACTGAGATTTAGTGGTCACACATATATCTGATTTTTCTGAGATGCTCTCAATTCACTTGAGCTATCCAGTACATGGCCATGTCACAGAGCTTGGAGGTGGTACATACCTTAGAGACAAAACCATGAGACTATTCTGGAGAGGGGCCAGAATTCTGGAAGAAAACTGTAACTTAGGAAGATTGGAGGTGTTACCCATTGATAAGGCAATCTGAACTCCATTCATAAATTGGGCAGGATGAATTCTGGGAAGCTTTCTACTAGACAGGACACATCCATTGATGCATTCTTTTTTTCTAATGAGTACAACCACGGACACAGTGAGGTAAACAGACATAGAAACACTCGCCTTGTCAAATGACTTACAATAAACAGTTCATTCCACAGCACATAAAGCGCCTTGCCTACCTATTCTCAGAAAATGAGACAAAACCACAAACCAACACCCACAAAGGCAGCTCCTTCCCCCAAGAAGGTCTGTTACTATCCGGAGTGTCCTCTGACTGGTGGGCCATATTATTTTCCCCCTAAATGGCCTGAAATGTCTCAGATCTGGTCTCCTTGGCCAACTCTGTGAAGGTGTCAGGACCCAGAGGTGAGCCACTACCTGCTTTCTCAGGAAAGGCCCCTCTTCAGAGCTTTACTGGCATTTTGCAATCCTCACATCAATAGGTACCAAGAAAGACTTACTCTGTCCTTGGTAAATCCAAACAAGTGAGACCACTGGGACTGGGACTGGGACTGACTCTGGGTGCCTGGCTTCATGAATCTCAAGTTCTGAGATTTCCTTCACTAAGGAAGTGATGTGAGGTCACTTCCTTCAGGAACTGAATGAGGTCACTGCCTTGGCAATCACTTTGTCCAACCAGTGGCTTCCAAGTCTCACATGAAAAGGAGGCTGTCCCTAATTCCTGTGACACTTTCACAAGTTAGAATCTTATATCAACCATAGGCACCCGGGAACAGCTACCCACACAGGCCTGGTTTGGTCCATCTTCTCTACATTAAGAATAGAGAGGCTGATTCAGACAGAAACCTTCATCCTGACCAGGTTGTTTGCCATTGAACATGACTTTTGCTCTCTCAGGTCCTTCATAGCTGCGTATATATTCTCCAGTGATCAAATCAGCATGGAACTTTGAGGGTCTCAGTAGGTGGAAGACCCCCTACATTTCTTTACTGTAAGACCAACTCTGTCCCTTCCCTCTGTAAATTTAGATTGAGGGAACAGTGTATGGTTAGGGTTAACAACATGTTTTATTTGTGTTAGGAATCATTCTGCTGGATGAATAATGGTATTGGGAACCTGAAATATTTATAAGAATATGTATTTGAAATATAAGTATGAAAAGAGAAATCTAGGTAAGATTTGAAGCCAGGAAGGGCATTGGGCCCTTGATTATGATATTTAGCTTTGAATTACATTCTGCAATGTGGTCGCAGGTAAATCTACATACAATGGAATAAAACCTAGTACCTCAGATGCCTGAATGTCGAAGAGAACATCCAGTCAAAAAGGGATAGTCAGTAGGATTAGGAAAATAGTAGGTTTAGGTTGAAGAGTGAGTCTTTGAGTTGGAAATATAGTTCTTTAGCAATAGGGTTTTGTTTAGAGACTGAATGAAAATATCAGCACATATGAAGAGTCAGTCACAATGATGAACTGGGGAAAATATGTAGGAAAGCAGATATAAAATAGAGACATTAGGAAATCAGGCAAAGTATAAAGTGAGTAACAGGATTAGACATTTTCAACAGGGTTGAGGTTGAATATATGATATTAGAAGAAACAAATATGTAGTCACCAATAGGATTGAAATTTGAGAGCATTAGGCGACCTGGACATGGATGGTTTTAGTAATATATATTCACGTTCAATTTAGGTTTTGGTAAAATCATAAGTGTTACCTTTACATTTGTGTCCAGAATATTACTGTGATAAAAATGTATATGTAGATCAGGTGATATGAGTATTTCTTCCACCATTATGGGGAGCAATATTTTTACAACCTATAAATTAGTATTGGGGAAAAAAATAGGTGTACCCTGTTTTGATGAATATAGAGATGATGAATGAATAGACCAAACTGTGAATAAATAATATAACTGGACCCAACATTAGAAATTGGAATTGGAATAAATTGATATCTGAAAATATACAGGAAATCTTATATTGATATTGGCATACATACATTCATTACAACCAGTTGTACATCTAATGGTAATATTAGTGTTACGGTTGATCATGAAGAGTGTGTGAGTTTTGCTTCAAAATTGATTATGCAAATCGAAAATAATGTGTTTGCAAAGAAGTCTCATGAAAGACCAGTCAAGAAACATGGAGGAATACATGTGTTCTGAAGCAGGAAGTGATTGAAAGTGAATCAAAAGTTTTAAATTTTGAAATTTTGGATGAAACATTTATCCTTTGATGTGCATAAACTGAAGAAATAGTACTGTACCAGTGTTGAATAAAAATGAATGTCAAAATACACATCATGTCCCATAGAAATCTACTTGCATTGATATTAACCTGGGTAAGTTACTGCAGAAATATTAGGATTTGTATGCACCTTTCATTGAAGTTAGTTTTCAGTACTAGTAAACAAATATGTGTTTCAGGGGGATGAATATTTCTGAGAATAATCTTGTAAAAATTTGATTATAAATCCACATACATGAATATGAATGTATTTAGGGAGTGTATAATAAGACACATATATTTTATATTTTAAAAAATCTGGAGATTATATATATATATATATATATATATATATATATATATATATATATATACACACACACACACAAACACAAAAAACACACAGACATTAAAGAGTAGCAGTATATATGCCAATCGAAATTCATGGTGAAATATATATCATCCACTGATCCAAAAATATTAATTTTACTGAACATGGATTTATGAATAATGTTGTTCAACTAGGAAGATCACCCATAGGTTGAATTTTAAGATCCAACAGCATTTACGAGGAGTTATCTCTTCTCATAATTTTTATCTGCCACGTCAGCCTCCAAACAAGTATGTACATGTGATACCAGCTAGGATTCTATATGTGCATATAAAAATACATTTGCTGAATAGGCTACAGAGAAAGGGAGATAGAAATTCACATATTTGTTAACTTTAAAAACACATGGAGAACTATTTCAATTAAAAATTATCTAGATTTATAACACCTACCCTACATAATGCAAAAGGCAAGTCCAACTATACACCATGCCTTCTCTGTACTGCTTGTATTTCTATTCTGTTTGGGTTATTTTTCTCCATCATATTAGGATTAGTAGTCAGAGTCTAGTAGGGTATGGGTTCGTGTCAGGGATTCAGTATTTTTAATGGGAAATTGGAAAATGAATCCAATGTGTATGCAAATATGTGCTACACAAAAATCTTCCCACTCTCATCCACAACAATGCCTTGACATTACCTTCACCCCAGGTAAGACACAATTAGAGGAGAAGAGTTAGAAAATCTGTGAATGCAAATCTGGAATGGAATATGCTCAGGAGTTCACAACCTTGGAGGTGGTAGAGCAGTTTCCAAAAGTAAGGGACATGGTAAACCCTCCACAAACATTGAGCTCTGCTGGCCTAAAGACTTCTTGAGAAACTGCCTCTGAAGCTGGGCACTTGAAATATATGTTGTATTAAGGAGTTTTAGCTTCTTTTGTAGTGAGACCATCAAAGCTGGGTCTGCATCTATATGACCTGGAGAACATGGATTCTTATTTTCAAATGAACCCGAGGCAGCAGTGCTGAATTCTCTCTTTGTAGGTAAAGTGTGGCCACTGGAGGCTAAGTTTCACCCCGTGTGGACTGTGAAGCCATTTGGTCCTCCTCAAATTTTTGTGGTGGTTCTTGCTGCTGCACTGGGGCTTTTGGTTCTTGCTGCTGCACTGGGCTTTTTGAACAACAAGTTCAACTGGGACACAGTGCTAGAGGGAGTTCTGTCACGTGTGGTGGGTTAGGGTCTGCAGGAGAATGAAACAACCAGGCTTCTTTCTCACATAGCTTGCACCCTTGACCATATCAACCTGATTCTGATCATTACCTTGAAAGCTCTCCAAATAAAAAGATGCCTTTACAAATAAGGGTCTGCTGGCTGCACCATGTCAGTCACAAGCCATTTGGAAGCAAATGGGCTAATCACATGGACCCACCACAGATGTTTTATCACACACGTGGCTACCACTGCTCTAGGCCCACTACTCAGCAGGCTCCAACTTACTACCATCTCTGTTCTACATTATTTTTATAAATTCCAGTCAATCAAGGCACTCTCTGGTACACTCATGATCAGCAGCAGGACATCCAAAGATACTCCAGTGCCACCTGGTCATGGGAATTTCAAAAATTTCAAAGTATTTATCTAGCCATTTTTCAAGGATGTAGTTGGGAGGCACTGTGGCTTTCAAGAACCATTAAATGTTGAGGAAGCTCATTTCAGTGAAACTCTGGAGAACTTTCATAGGCAACGCTTCCCATAGAGTGGCCAAAAGGTTACATGAAGCCAGGCCTATTGAGGTCTACAATGTGAGTTCCATGTGTGTTTTGACTCTCAAGTATGGCTGCCAAGTCTTTAAGAATAAAATCATGGGATAATTTGGCTGAGATTCCCAGTGCTCTGTGGAAAGCCACCCTGGACCTTGATCTAAGTTTATAAGGGCGACTCTCATGCATGGCTTCCTAAAATCCCAACTCGATTCATGGCAATACTTCTCTGAGGTCACTTCCAGAACTCAGTCTCTAAGGGGATTCACACCAGAGTTCAAACCCAGGTGGACCCAGTCATCTCTTCCAAGTGCCACAGAAATGACCACAATTAAAACCAAAATAGTCCCACATGGCTCTCATCTTCTTCCATATAGACACTCATCATAACCTCTAGCTGGAGGTTTCTATGAGGAGCGCAGGACAAGACAGTGTCCAAAATACGCACTCTTGCTCGTCATTTCCATAAAGTCAGAGTGGCCTGGACACCCCTTCTGTGAACCAGAAGTGATCAAAAAGGCCTACCATTAATACTGCTCAGCTTCTCCAATTTGAGGCCTACTGACTGTGGGGTTTAGATTCTTTATGTGCATTGGGGTCATGAGAAAACCCAAGCACCTATTGGCTAGCCTCCGCAGGGCTTTGAAGAAGTCATTTGACCCAAAGGATTCCTATTCTCACTTGATAGAGGTCAGGAACCTTACAGAGGAAGGCAAGAGATTTTATCCACAATGACTGCTCTTTTGGCCATTTTGGTTTTGGATGCACACATGGCATCTTTCTTTAGATCCATCAGGTGCTGAGAATGCAAGCCACAGCCTCACACACAGCCAACAGACTGGCTCAGACACATCCCTTTCAAAAGCAATTACTCAAAGAGAGACAGGTGATGCTCATTCATTTCCATTAGAAAACTGTTTTATTCAGGTTTCACAAAGTGGTGCCTTAGGCAAAGACCTTCCTGACATTCAGTGCTACAGAACAATAGGTAAGCAAAGGCCCAAAGCAGGGATTCTCCACTGAGACTTTCATGATCACACAGATATCTGAGTTTCCTGAGATTCTCGCCATTCCCTTCAGCTATCCAGTACACGGCCATGTCACAGAGCTTTGAGGTGCTACATATCTTGGTCACAAAACCATGAGTCTATTCTGGAGAGTGGCCAGAATTCAAGATGAAAACAGAAACTTAGGAAGACAGCAGGTCTTGCCCATCAATAAGGCAAGCCTCCGTCCTTTCATAAATTGGGCAGGATGAATGTGGGGAAGCTTTCTCCTAGACAGGACACATCCATTGATGCATTTTCTTTTGTAATGTCTACAACCATGGACACAGTTGGATACACAGACATAGAAACACTTGCTTTGTCAAATGACTTACTAGAAACAGTCCATTCTAAACCAAA
The DNA here is from genome assembly GCF_048772815.1 of Callospermophilus lateralis. Taxonomy (NCBI): domain Eukaryota; kingdom Metazoa; phylum Chordata; class Mammalia; order Rodentia; family Sciuridae; genus Callospermophilus; species Callospermophilus lateralis. Next base: position 56,186 of record NW_027512885.1, on the reverse strand, counting down.
GAAACCGCCTTTCCTACCTATTCTCAGAGCATGAGACAAAACCACATACACACACTCATTCCCACAAAGGCACCTTTTTCCCCCAAGAGGGTCTGTGACTATCAAGAGTGTCCTCTGCCTTGTGGGCCATACTATGTTCCCCCGAAATGGCTTCTCTATTCTCAAATCTGGACTCCTTGGCCCACTCTGTGAAGTTGTCAGGAGCCAGCGGTGAGCCAATACCTGCTTTCTCAGGAAAGACCCCAATTCAGATCTTTCCTGGCATTTGGCCATCCTCACAACTGTAGATACCAAGAAAGATTGACTCTCTCCTTGGTAAATCCAAAAAGTGAGACTTCTGTGACTGTTATTGGGCCTGACTCTGGCTGCCTGTTTTCAGGGATCCCAAGTTCAGAGAGTTCCATCACCAAGAAAGTGAGGTAGGTCACTTCCTTCATGAAGTGAATGAGCTCACAGCCTTGGCAACCACTTTGTCCTAACAGTTGCTTCCAAGGGTCCCATGAGATGGAGGCTGCCCCTACTTCCTGTGACACTTTCACAAGTTAGAATGGTATATCAAACATTGGTACCGGGGAAAAGATCTCCACACAGGCCTGGTTTGGTCCATTTGCTCTATATTAAAAAGAGAGAGGCTTATTCAGACACATCCCTTCATAGTGACCAGGTTGTTTGCCATGGAAGCTAACTTTTGCTCTCTCAGGTCCTTCATAGCAGTCTACATCTTCTTCGGGGATCATTTCTGCATGGATCTTTGATATTCTCAGCAGGTGGAAGATCCCCAACATTCCTCTTTTGTAAGACCAACTCTGTCCCTGCACTGCTCTAAAGTTAGATTGAGGGAACAGTGTATGGTTAGGGTTAATAATATGTTCAATTTTGGTTAGCAATCATTCTGCTGGATGAATAATGGTATTGGAAACCTGTGATATTTACAAGAATATATAGGTAAAATATAACAGAAATCTAGGGAAGATTTGAAGCCAAGTAGGGCATTGGGCCCTTGAGTGGGATACTTAGCTTTGAATTATATTCTGCACAGATGTCTCAGATAAGTCAATATACAATGAAATTGGATCTTGTACCTCGGATGATTGAATAACAAACAGAACATCTAGTCATAAAGGAATAGTCCGTAGGATTACCAAGGTAGTCAGCAGGTTTATAAAGAAGAGTGAGTATAGGATTTGGACCAAAAGTTCTTTACAAATAGGGTTTCGGGTAGAGAGTGAATGTAAATGTCAGCACATGTGAAGAGTCAGTCACAATGATGAACAGGGGAAAATATGTAGGAAAGCAGACATAAATAGAGACATTAGGAAATCAGCAAAAGTATAAAGTGTGTAATTGGTTTAGACATTTTCAACAGGGTTGAGTTTGAATATATAATCTTAGGAAGAAACAAATATGTTGTCACAAATAGGATTGAATTCGAGAGCATTAGGTAACCAGGACTTGGATGTTTTTTTTGAAATCCATGTTCACTTTCCATTTAGGCTTTTTTAAAATCATAAGTGTGACCATTGCATTTTGTGTCCAGAATATTATTGTGATAAAATGTATGTGTAGATCAGGTGACATGAATATTTCTTCCACCGTTTCTGGAGCAATGTTTTGTAGACGTATAATTTAGTATTTGGGGAACAAATAGGTGTACCCTGTGTCTATGAATATGCAGATTATGCATGAATAGACCATACTGTGTATAAATAATATAACTGGTTCCACTTTAAATAATGGATTGAATTGATATCTGAAAATATAAAAGAAATCTCATATTGATATGCAATCATTCATTCCAACCACTTATACATCTAATGGTAATATTAGGGTTATATTTTATCCTGAAAAGTGTGTGAGTTTTGCTTCAAACGTGATTATGGAAATCAAAAATAATGTGTTTGGAAAGAAGTATCATGAAAAGAATAGTCAAGAAACCTGGAGGAATTCATGTGTTCTGAAGCAGGAAGTGATTGAACGTGAAACACATGCATATAAATTTGCCAACTTTTGAATGAAATATATACAGTATGATGTGCATAAGCTGCAGAAATAGTAATGTAGCAGTGTTGAATAAAAATGAACATCAAAATACACATCATGTCCCCTAGGAATCTACTTGCATTGATATTAATCTGGGTCAGTTACTGTAGAAATATTAGGATTTTTATGCACCATTTACTGAAGTTAGTTTTCAGTACTTGGAAACAAATATGTATTTCAGGTGGATGAATATTCTGAGAATAATCTTGTGGAAACTTGATTTTAAATCCATATAAATCGCAAAACATTATAAACAAAAAACACACACAGACATTAAAATGTAGCATAGTATATGCCAATTGAAATTCATCTTGAAATATATATCATCCACTGATCCAAAACTATTTGTTTAATGAACTTGGATTCATGAATAATGTTGTTCAACTAAGAAGCTCCCCCATAGTTTGAATTTTCTGTTCCAACAGTGTTTAGGAGGAGTGATCTCCTAAATGTGTATGCAAATATGTGCTACACAAAAATATTTCCACTCTCATCCAGAACAATGACTTGATATTACCTTCGCCCCAAGAAAGACACAATTGGAATAGAAGAGTTAGAAATTCTGTGAATACATATCTGGAATTAAAATGCTCGGGAGTTCACAACATTGGAGTTTGCAGAGGAGTTTCCAAAAGTAAGGGAGAGGCTTGATAGACCCAACCTGATTTTTTATTAAAATTGGGAACCATCTTGCCACAAAGCCGTGAAAAGATAATTTTGGCTTTACTCTAAATTACTGCAAATTCTGAACCTGCTTGGAACGCCTGCCCGTGCCTTGAACTCATCCACACCTGGCTCTCTGACCAGATAACAGTACTTTCTGAAACTTTAGTGACACCTCATAAATATTGGCCTTCCCTGGCCAGACAACAACCCTCTCTGAGGCCCTAATGGTCCTCATTATTTCTGATATTGGGGCCAGCAAAAAAAAAAAAATGTAAACTACCATTAGTGTGATGCTTTCAAAGATTTGTTATCTGTAACCACCCGTTTGTGTAACTTTCTGGGCTATATAGCTGGGCTGTAGGAAAGGTGGGGTTGCTGTCTTGTTCCCGCCATTTTGGGAAGGAGAGGCAGCCCAGCCTCTTGAAATAATAAGCTTGCCTTAATTTGATTTTAATTGGAGTCAGTGGTCTTTTCTTGCATCCTAGTCCAAAATTTTGGAGTTCCCCAGTGAGATGACCCTGCCCGAGCAGATCACAAAACCAGACTGCTGAAAATTCTGAAGCTGGCCTTCCTTCCAGGGCACTGGGCTGGAGAACCACTCTAGGGGGTGCACAACTTGAGATGTTCCAAGGCCTTGGAGTGAGCCGTCAGTCTGGGGAGCACTGCAGTGAACCACCACACTAAAATTATTATCAAGCCCCTGGTGGAGGAGGCCTCCATAGGTAAGTGGCGCCTTTATAACATCTGATATCTGGTTAAGGGAGATCTCTTCTGATGACAGAGTGGTGGCCTGGGGAGGCTCACATACACTCCTGTCCAGGACAGTAATGAGAATCATGCTGTCCTCTGTTCTGTTCTGTAGGGAATTCCTCTGGAAGGGTAGAGAGGTGCCGATGGGCACACACACGCTCCTACCCTGGAGCTTTAGCAAGATGTTGCATTGCTCCTCTGTTTTTCTGTTTCGGCACCAGGATTCTGTTTTTCTGTGTTTTGTTCTGTGGTCTATATGTTTTTTGTTGTTTGTTTTTGTGCGTTTTTTTGTTTGATTTCTGTGGTAAAATTTTAAGGATATTGGACGTGAAAAATGGTAACAAAGCAAGTAAGCCTGACACCCTTTCGACTGTGTTTTAAGGAACTGTGATGAACTTTACCCACCTTTGTTAAGCAGGAAGAAAGAAGCCCCTAGCTGGCTGCCTGGAGCACACCCACTGCACAGGGCAATGCCTGCTAAGGAACGAAGAACTGAGTATACCCCAGGTTAACAAGTGAAACTCTTTAAAATCCCTTGTCCCTCCAGATCATGAGAGTCACAACCTTTTGGCAGAGTCCCCTTGTTTTTCCTTTGTTAGCAAAGCAATAAACCTCCATTTTCTTTTTCTCAAAACCCTGTCCTCATTATTAAATTAGCATTAATTTGCTTCAGGGTCAGAAACCGAACTTTAAGTTACAAATTTTGATACCCGGCCCCGTCCCAGAACTTTTTGAGAGCTGACGACTGAAATGTTAGGAGATGGAGCATGCTTGGAGTGGACCCGAAACAGAAGAGCTAATCCTGTAAGTAAAAGAAGGGACTGAGGGACCCCAGCAACTGCCAAAGCCCTGTGGCTTCAGGGAATTCCCTCCTTCCTTCCCTGCACTGTCAGCATTATGACACCTCTGTCTTCTTTTAAAAGAGAAAAATAAAAAGGGGACACTAAATGCAGTAAAGTCACCATGGAGACCCTTGATTTTACATTTCAGGTAGCTTCTCTGTGAAAACATCTGGTCCCCTTGTGGGGACATCTGTGGTGCCACTGGTGCAGGAGATTTTTCTCTTATCTGCTCTGTTTTAAAGGCTTCTGTCTGTCAGCCATATTCTGGAGTTCCTTTCTGTCTGTCTTGTGCCTTTGTTTTTGGCCCTTTAAGACATGTGCAATAATGTGTTTATATTATAAATTGTTTCTTGAGAATGATCTTAGCTGAATGTGTGTCTAAATGATGATGTTTTATTGTAAAAATCTGGTATCTGAATGCGTTTTTTGAAGCATTGCACAATATTGCAGTTAAAAGTCGGGTTTAGGTAATTGTTTAGTTTTTGATTTCAGATAATTCATGCCAGAGAACTTAAATACTTAGGATGGAAAACTAAAGAACTCTACTTCCAAGTTGGCAAGTAACTTCCCAATCATGCAGTCTTTTTTTCTCCAATTCTGAATTGGGTAGCCTGGGAAAATGTCACTGTGTTTACCAGTGCATTAATTTGGACAAGGATAGTAAATCATAGTATGATATCTGTTGACAAAACAAGATGTAAAGATATAAAATTTTGTGAATTGTATCTTAAACTTGTAGCATAATTTTCAACATCCTAACCAGAAAATTATGGTTAAAATGCCTTAGGCCTGAGGTGTCTGCTCAGAATAGCAGTTTTTTCCTTCTCCTTCCAGACCTCAGCCAGGACTTCTGTTGAAATGCAAATGAAAGTCTCCTGTAAGTTCAGTAGGAGACTGATCTGAGGCCTAAGGGAAAAAAATGGTAAATTGTATGGTATTTACTAATTACCGGCCAGTCATTTTTTCTAGGACTCATAATTTTTTCTTAGATTCTTTTTTTTTTTTTTGAGTCTATGATTTTGATCCTACAGACCTAGGTTAATGTTTTTCTGATCAGTTTTATCTTTGACCAACTGTGGAGTTCTAAAAACATTGCAATGGTGATTTCACCTGTGAAAAGCTACAAGGCCTTCACTATTATTAGGTGTGCACACTTTTGTTATGTGTTGTATGTCTCTCTCTCTCTCTCTCTCTCTCTCTCTCTATATATATATATATATATATATATATATATATATATATATATATACATATATATACACATATGTCCGTATATCATTCAAATGATACACAAATTAACATATATAAGGAGCACTCATATAAAAAAGCGCTCATAAAAACAAATTTTAAAAAGTGGACCACAGATCTTTAATTCACGTGGTTTAAATGTTTCAATTTAGATTGGATAAACAGATAAATATAAATGTCTTCAAATTTATGCCTATAAGTTTTTCTAGGTGTTCAAAAATCTAATAAAATATTATTGTCTACCAAAGGTCTATATGACTTTGTTCTAGGACTTTTCCTTCAACCAAAAAATGGTTTACCCTGTTCAATACATTTGTCTAATATTTTGATTAAAAAGTAAAGTAAATTTGATTTGGATTTACTCATTCATGAGTGTTTTTGTTTCATATCTGATTGATATACTAAGGTCTATCAATTTTTAGTACAAAATCTGTATAAAATGTTTACAATCTTATACAGACTTTCTACTAAAGTCTGTGTAAGATTGTAAAAATTAGTCATGTGTTAAAGAGACAAAAATTTCTTAAAACATAAGATTACTCATAACATTGTGTTTATTAAGTTTTATTTTTTCCAGAGCAAGCAACCATAAAAACTAAACAACTGTTTAAAACAGAACTGTTATTTTAGAGCACTGTACTGCCATTTCTTTAAAAGATAAACTTGGTTAATGTAGAAACATCAATGTAACTGTGATGCTATTAATGTGCTCATATCTTCCAGTTATACAACTCGATAAGGTAGAAACATTAAAAGAGCATTATATCAAGCTGGTGTTCTGAAGTTGTATGGTAAATAAAATATATATTGGGGATTTATTTACCTGTTATCAATAAGATATGTAAAGTTTTATGTTACACTTTACATTTTGCAACAATTTAAATGTATTTTTAAATTAATGAGAGCCTAATCTAGTTGAATGTTAAAAACATTCAGCCATTCTTTAATTCATGTTTCAAAAGTGAAATTATATGGTGTTAGCTAATGTTCATGTGACCTCAAACAATTTATGTAAACTTTGTAAAAGGATATTAAAAAACGAAGATCAGCTTTAGAACTAAAACACTTAAGATTTATAAAGAGCCCTGTCTTACCTGAGATAAGGCTCTGTGTCCCATCTTACTACATGTGAGAATGACTACGAAAGCAGTAGGTCAGATTTTATTTCATTTAAAGTTATGTTCAAAAGTTTTGTTTTTTTTTTTTTTTTTTTTTTCTCTCAAGATTACTAGGATCTCAAACAGGGAATATAAAGTAAAACTCACCCAAAAAATTCAGGGTAGCATTACATTAACTAAGTATTTTTACTCTTGTTAAAAAATTTTGTTTTTTAATTTGCTTATAAGTGATCTAAAGATTCCCTGTTGGTGTTTTAACTATGGCTGGAATCTTTCAGAATAAAATCTTGTGATATCCTGGCTTAGATTCCCAGTGCTCTGTGTAAAGTCACCCTGGGCCAAGATCTCAGATTCCAATGGTGAATCTCATGTGTGGCCTCCTGAAATCCCAACACAATTCATGGCAATACTCCTCTGAGGTCAGTTACACAACTCAGTCTCTAAGGGGAATCACAACAGAGTTCAAGCCCAGGTGGACCCAGGCATCTCTTCAAATTGCCACACAAATGATGACAATTAAAACCAAAACACTCTCACATGGCCCTCTTCATCTTTTTATATAGACACTAATCATAACCTCTAGCTGGAGGTTTCCATGAGGGGCACAGCCCAAGACAGTGTCAAAAATAATCTCCCTTGTCCCTCATTTGCCTAAAGTCAGGGTGGCCTGGACAACATTAGTGTGAACCAGAAGTGATCAAATAGGCCTGCCGTTAATACTACTCCACTTCTCAAATTTGAGGCCTACTGACTGTGGGGTATAGATTTTAGTGTGAATTGGAGTTATAAGAAAACCCAAGCACCTATTGTCTCCCCTCTGCAGCCCTTTGAAGAACTTATTTGACACAAATGATCCCTATTCTCACTTGATGGAGGTCAGGAATCTTACAGAGGAAGGCAAGAGGCTTCATCCACAATGACTGATCTTTTTTCCATTTAGGTTTTGGATGCCCACATGGGATCTTTCTTTAGATTCATCAGGTGCTGAAAATCTAAACCACAGGCTCACACAGGGCCAAGAGGCTGATTCAGATACATCCATTTCCAAAGCAATGAAGCAAAGAGCCACAGGTGATGCCCATTCATTTCCATTTGAAAACTGTTTTCTTCAGGCTTCACAAAGGGGTGGCCTGAGGCAAAGACCTTTCTGACATTCAGAGCAACAGAACAATAGGTAATCAAAAGGCCCCAAGCAGGGTTTCTCCACGGAGACTTTCCTTGTTACTCTAATATGTGAGTTTTCTGAGTTGCTCGCCATTCCCTTCAGCTATCCAGTACATGGCCATGTCACAGAGCTTGGAGTTGGTACATATCTTGTACAAAAATACATGATACTAATCTTGAGAGTGGCCAGAATTCATGAAAAAATGGAAAATTAGGTAGATAGCAGGTGTTGCCCATGGATAAGGCAAGCCTCAGTCCATTCATTAATTGGAAAGGATGCATGCTGGGAAGCTTTCTACTAGACAGGACACACCCAATGAGCTATTTTTTTCTAATATCCACAAAGAAAAACACAGTGGGATACACAGACATAGAAACAGTCTCCTTGTCAAATGACTTACTGGAAACAGTCCACTCCAATCCAAACAAACCTCCTTTTTTACCTATTCTCAGAACATGGAAAAAAACCACAAACACAAACCAACACCCACAAATGCAACTCCTTCCCCCAAGTAGGTCTGTCACTATCTGGAGTGTCCTCTGACTGGTAGGCCATACGATGTTCCCCACAAATGGCCTTTCTGTCTCAGATCTGGTCTCCTTGGTCGACTCTGTGAAGTTGTCAGGAGGCAGTGGTGAGCCAATTCCTGTCCTCTCAGGAAAGACCCCTCTTCAGAGCTTTCTTAGTATTTGGCAACCCTTACATCAGTAGGTACCAAGAAAGACTGACTCTGTCCTTAGTAAATCCAAACAAATGAGCTCACTGCGACTGGGACTTGGACTGGCTCTGGTGCCTGGCTTCCTGGATCACAAAATTCAGAGAGTTCCATCGCCAAGGAAATGAGGTGAGGTCACTACCTTCAGGAAATAAATGAGGTCCCTGTCTTGGCCACTACTTTGTCCTAACAGTTGCATCCTAGTGTCTCCTGACATGGAGGCTGCCCTACTTCCTGTGATACTTTCACATGTTAGAATGGTATAGAAACCATAGTCACCTGGGAACAGCTCTCCACACAGGCCTGCTTTGGTCCATCTTCCCTGCATTAAGAATAGAGAGGTTGACTCAGACACATCCTTTCATCCTGACCATGTTGTTTGCCATGGAATATGACTTTTGTTCTCTCAGGTCTTTCATAGCTGCCTACATCTTCTCCAGGGATTATTTCTGCATGGATTTTGAGGTACTCAGCAGGTGGAAGATCTCCTAACTTCCTGTATTGTAATATCAACTTTATCCCTGCTCTTCTGTAAAGTGAGATTGAGGGAACATTGTATGGTTAGGGTTAATAGCATGTTCCATTTGGCTTAGGAATCATTCTGCTGGATGAATAATGGTATTGGGAACCAGCAATATTTATAAGAATATAGAGGTAAAATATAAGTATGAAAACAGAAATCTAGGTAATATTTGAAGCCCAGAAGGATTTGGGCCCTTGATTGGGATCCTTAGCTTGAGTAATGTTTTGCACCGAGGTCGATGCAAATCGATATACAATGGCATAAGACCCTGTACCTCAGATGATTGAATGTAGAAGAGAACATCCAGTGAAAAAGGGATAGTGTGTAGGATTAGAAAGATAGTCAGTAGGTTTAGGAGGAAGAGTGAGTCTAGGATTTGGACCAAAAGTTCTTTAGCAATAGGTTTCGGTTAGAGAGTGAATATAAATGGCACCATATGTTAAAAGTTGGGCACAATGATGAACTGGGAAAAATATGTAGGAAGGCAGACATCAATAGAGTCATTAGGAAATCAGGCAAAGTATAACGTGAGTGATAAGATTTGACATTTTCAACAGGGTTGAGGTTGAATACATAATCTTAAAAAGAAACAAAAATGTAGTCACCAATTGGATTGACATTTGAGAGCATTAGGCAAACTGGACATGGATGTTTTTAGTAATCCATGTTCACATTCCATTGAGGCTTTATTGCAATCATAATGGTGACCTTTGCATTTTGTGTCCAGAATATTACTCTGATAATATGCATATGTAGATCAGGTGACATGATTATTTCTTCCACCTTTTCTGGGAGCAATATTTTGAAAACATATAAATTAGTACTGGGGATACTAAGAGGTTTACCCTGTGTTGATGAATATAGAGATGATGCATTAATAGACCATACTGTGAAAAAATTATGTGACTGGTTCCAAATTTACATAATGGATTGTTTTAATATCTGAAAATATAGATGAAATCATATATTGATATATGTACATTCATTCCAACAAGTTATATATCTAATGGTATTATTAGGGTTACCGTTTATCATGAATAGTGTGTGAGTTTTGCTTCAAAAATGATAATGGAATCAAAAATAATGTGTTTAGAAAGAAGTCTAGTGAAAAGACCAGTCAAGAAACATAGAGGAATATATGTGTTCCGAAGGAGGAAGTGATTGAAAGTAAACCAAATATTTATAAATTTGTGAACTTGTGAATGAAAGGATATATTTTATGATGTCCATAAACTGAATAAATAATAACGCACCAAGTTTGAATAAAAATGAACTTTAAAAAACACATCATATCCAATAGGAATGTATTTGCATTGATGTTAAACTTGGTCAGTTAGTCTAGAAATATTAGGATTTGTAAGAACCCTTCCCTGAATTTAGTTTTCAGTACTAGGAAACAAATATGTATTTTAGTGGATGTATATTTCTGAGAATAAACTTGTTAAAAGTTGATTATAAATCCACATATATGAATATGAATGAATTCAGGTGGTGTATAAGAAGACATATATTTCATATTTTGGAAAATCTGGAGACTATATATATATATATATATATATATATATATATATATATATAGAGAGAGAGAGAGAGAGAGAGAGAGAGAGAGAGAGAGAGACAAACACACACACATTATAATGTCGCAATATATATGTCAATCGAAATTCATCATGAAAAATAACTCATCCGCATATCCCAAAATATTCATTTTACTGAACATGGATGTATGTATAATGTTGTTCATCTAGGAAGCTCACCCATGGGTTGAATTTTCTGTACCAACAGCGTTTAGGAGGAGTGATCTCTTCTCACAAATAGTATCTGCCAAGTCAGCCACCTTACAAGAATGTACATGTGAAACCAGGTAGGATTCTATTTGTGCATATAAAAATACATGTGCTTAATAGGCTACAGAGAAAGGGAGACAGGAATTCATATATTTCTTAACTTTAAAAACACATGGAATAGTGTGTAGTGTCCCTCTTTATCCCTTTTGATTAACTTTGGCTTAAAAAAAAAGAATTTTATTGAGAATTTTTGTATATATCTTTGTCAGGAATATTGCTCTGAAGATTTCTTTCCTTGATGTGTCTTTGTCTGATTTTGGTATGTGAGTGATAATAGCCTCATGGAATGAGTTTGGAGGAGTTCCATCCTTTTCTATTTTATGGAATAATTTGAGGAGTATTGTGATGAATGCTTCTTTGAAGGTCTTGTAGAACATGGCTGAGAATCTGTCTGTTCCTGGGCTTTGCTTGATGGGTAGGCTGTTGACAGCAACTTCTATTTCATTGCTTGAAATTGATTTGTTTAAATTGTTCACGTCCTACTAATTAAGTTTGGGTATATCTCTAAAATTTTATTGATGTCATCATGGTATTTTAATTTATTAGACTATAAATTTTCAAATTAGTTTTCAATTATTCTCTGTATTTTAGTTGTGTACTCTGTAAAAGTTCCTTTATGATCCTTAATTTTAGTAATTTGAGGTTTTTTTTCTTCATTAGCTTGGTTAAGGAAGTGTCAATTTTATTTATTTTTCAAAGATTAAATTTTGTGTTGTGTCAAAAAAAATAACACATGGAAAATTATTTCAATAAATTGAATAGATTTATAACTCCTACCTTATATTATGCAAAAGGCAAGTCCAACTATACACCATGTTTCTTCTGAAATGCTTGTATCTATTCTGTTTGGGTTCTTTTTCTCCATTATATTAGTATTAGTGGTAAGAGTCTTGTAGGGTATATGAATGTTTCTGAGAATAATCTTGTGAAAAGATAATTATAAATCCACATTCATGAATATGAAAAATTTAGGAAGTGCAAAATAAGACACATATATTTCATACTTTGAAAAATTTGGAGAGTATATCTATATTTATATCTATATATCTATATCTATATCTATATCTATCTATCTATCTATATATATATATATATATATATATATATATATACACACACACACACACACACACACACACACACAACACTCACAGACATTAAAAAGTACCAATATAAATGCCAATTGAAATTCATCAGTAAATATATATCATCCACAAATGCAAAAAATATTTATTTTACTGAACATGAGTTTATATATAATGTGTTACTAATAGGACGCTCTCCTATAGGTTGAATTTTCATTTCCAAAAGCATTTAGGAGGAGTGAACTCTTCTCACAATTTGTATCTGCCAAGACAGCCACCTCACAAAAATGTACGTGTGATACCTGGTAGGATTCTATATATGCATATAAATATACATGTGTGAATAGGCTACAGAAAAGGGAAACAAGAATTCACATATTTGTTAAGTTTAAAAACACATGGACAATATTTCAATTAAAATTTGACTAGATTTATAACTCCAACCTTATATAAGGCAAATGTCAAGTCCAACTATACAACATGTCTCCTCTGAAGTGCTTGTATTTCTATTGTGTTGGGTTAATTTTCCCGATTATATTAGGATGAATAGTCTGAGTCTACTAGGTATGGGTTAGTGTCAGGGATTCAGTACTTCGAATGAAAAATTGGAAAATGAATCCAATGTGTATGTAAATATACGCTGCACAAATATCCTCCCGCTCTCATCCAGAACAATGCCTTGACATTACCTTCACCACCAGTAAGACACAACTAGAGGAGAAGAGTTACAAAATCAGTGAATACATATCTGGAATGGAAAATGCTAAGGAGTTCACATTCTGGAGGTGGTAGAGGAGTTTCAAAAAGTAAGGGACAGGGTAAACACTCCACAAACATGGAGCTCTGCTGGCCTAAAAACTTTTTGAGAAACTGCCTCTGAGCTTCCGCACTTGAAATATATGTTGTTTTCAGGAGATTTGGCTTCCTTTGTAGTGAGACCATCAAAGCTGGGTCTACATCTATGTGACCTGGAGGACATGGTTTCTTATTTTCCAATGAACAAGATGAAGCAGTGCTGAATCCTCTCTTTGTAAGTAAACTGAGGCCACTGGGGACTAAGTGTCTCCCCGTGTGGACTGTGAAGCCATTTGGTCCTCCTCCATTTTTTGTGGAGTTTTTGCTGCTGCACTGTGAGTTTGGTAGTTGTTTCACGAAATACTAGGAGCTAAACTGGGACACAGTGCTGGAGGGAGTTCTGTCACGTGTGGTGGGTCAGGGTCTGCAAGAGAATGCACCAACTAGGCTTCTATCTCTCACAGCTTGCCCCATTGCCCCCTTTTCCATATCAACCTGATTCTTAATTTTCCTCTGAAAACTCTCCATATAACAAGATGCCTTTACATATAGGGGTCTGCTGGCTGCACCATGTCAGTTACAAGCCATTTGGAATCCAATGGTAGATCCACAAGGCCCTTCCACGAATGTTTTATCAAACACCTCCCCAGCACTGCTCTAGACCCACTACTCAGCAGGCTCCAACTTACTGGCATCTCTGTTCTACACCATTTTCATGAAACTCAGTAAATCAAGGCACTGTCTGGTATACTCATGATCAGCAAAAGGACATCCAATGTTTCTCCAGTACCACCTGGTCATAGGTATTTCAAAAATTTCATAGTATTTATCTAGCCATTTTTGAAGCATGAAGTTGGAGGCACTGTGGGTTGCAATACATTCAGCAAACATTAAATGGTGAGGAAGCTCATTTCAATGAAATCTCTGGAGAAATCTCACAGGCAAGGCTTCCCAAAGAATGGACAAAAGGTCACATTAGGCCAGGCCCATTGAGGTCTACAATGTGAGGTGCATGTGTGTTTTGACTCTCAACTATGGCTGCTATTTCTTTAAGAATAAAATCATGTGATATCCTTGCTGAGATTCCCAGGCCTCTGTGGAAATCTACCCGGGGCCTAGGTCTCAGTTTCCAAGAGCGACTTTCATGCGTGGCCTCTTAAAGTCCCAACAAAATTCATAGCAATGCTTCTCTGAGTTCAGTTCCAAAACCCAGTGTTTAAGGGGAATCACACCAGAGTTCAAGCCCACGTGGAACCAGTCATTTTTTCCAATGCCACACAAATGACCAACATTAAAACCCAAACACTCCCACATGGCCCTCACCTTATTCCATATAGTCAATCATTTTAAACTCTGGCTGGAGGTTTCCATGAGCTGTGCAGCCCAAGACAGTGTCCAAAATCAGCTCGTTTGCCCCTCATTTGCCTAAAGTCAGGGTAGCCTGGACACCGTTGCTGTGAACCAGGAGTGAACAAATAAGCCTGCCGTTAATACTTCTATGTTTCTCCAATTTGAGGGCTACTGATTTTAGGTATCGATTCTTTAGGTGATTTAGAGTCATGCGAAAACACAAGCACCTCTGCAGGGCTTTGAAGAACTCATTTGACTCACAGAATCCCTATTCATATTTGTTGGAGTGCAGGAACCTAACAGAGGAAGGCAAGAGTCTTCATCCACAATGAATGATATTTTTTGCCATTCTGGTTTTGGAAGCTCACATGGGATCATTCTTAAGATCCATCAGGTGCTGAGAATCTAAGTCACAGCCACACACAGGACCAAGAGGCTGATAAAGACACATCCCTTTCCAAAGCAATTAAGCAAAAAACCACAGGTGAGGCCCATTCATTTCCATTTGAAAACTGTTTTCTTCAGGCTTCACAAAGGGGTGGCCTGAGGCAAAGACTTTCCTGACATTCAGTGCAACACAACAATAAGTAAGCAAAAAGCCCAAAGCAGTGTTTCTGCACTGAGACTTTCCTGGTCACACTGATATGTGAGTTTTCTGAGATGCTCGCCATTCTCTTCAACTATCCTTTACATGGCCATGTCACAGAGCTTGGAGGTGATACATATTTTGGACACAAATCCCTGAGCCCATTCTGGAGAGTGGCCAGAATTCAGGAAGAAAACAACAACTTAGAAAGATAGCAGGTGTTGCACATCGATAAGACAAGCTGCAGTCCATTCATATATTGGGCAGGATGAATTATAGGGAAGATTTATACTAGACAGGACACATCCATTAATGCATTCTCTTTTCTAATGTCTACAACAACGGACACAGTGGGATACACATAAACAGAAACACTCGCCTTGTCAAATGACTTACTAGAAACTGTCTGCTCCAAACCAAACAAACCGCCTTTTCGATCTATTCTCAGAACATGAGACAATACAACAAACCCACACCCACTCCCACAAAGGCACCTCCTTCCCCCAAGTAGGTCTGTGACTATCCGAAGTGTCCTCTGACTGGTGGGCCATACTATGTTCCCCCGAAATGGCCTGTCTTCTCTCAGATCTTGTTTCCTTGACCAACTCTGTGAAGATGTCAGGAAAAAGTGGTTAGCCACTACCTGTTTTCTCAGGAAAGGTCCATCTTCAGAGCTCTCCTGGCATTTGGCCATCATCACATCATTAGGTACCAAGAAAACTGACTCTGTCCTTGGTAAATCCAAACAAGTGAGCCCACTGGGCCTGGGACTGGGACTGCCTCTGGGTGCCTGGCTTCTTGGATACCAAGTTCAGAGAGTTCCATCACCAAGGAAATGAGGTATGTCACATTCTTTGGAACTGAATGAGGTCACTGCCTTGGCAACCACTTTGTCCTAACAGTTGCTTCCAAGGGTTACATAAGATGGAGGTTTCCCCTACTTCCTGTGACACTTTCATAAGGTAGAATGTATATCAACCATTGGCACCCGGGAACAGCTCTCCACTCAGGCCTGGATTGTTCCACCTTGTCTACAATAAGAAGAGAGAGGCAGATTCAGACACATCCCTTCATCCTGACCAGGTTGTTTGCCATGGAAGTTGACTTTTGCTCTCTCAGGTGCTTCATACCTGCCTACAACTTCTCCAGGTATCATTTGTGCATGGACATTTGAGGTTCTCATCTGGTGGAAGATCCCCAACTTTCCTGTATTGTAAGAACCCCTCTGTCCCTGCTCTTCTGTAAAATGATTGAGGGAACAGTGTATACTTGGGGTTAAAAACAGGTTTGATTTGGTGACGAATGATTCTGTGCGATGAATAATGGGATTGGGAACCTGCAATATTTACAAGAATATAGAGGTGAAATATAAGTATGAAAAAAGAAATCTAGGTATGCTTTGAAGCCCAGAAGGGTTTTGCCCTTGATTGGGATACTTAGCTTTGAATTATGTTCTGCAAAGATGTCTCAGATAATTTGATATACAATGGCATAGGACCTTGTACATTGGATGATTGAATTTAGAAGAGAACATCCAGTCAAAAAGGGATATTCAGTAGGATTAGGAAGATAGTCGGTAGGTTTAGGAACACGAGTGAGTATAGGATTTGGACCAAAAGTTCTTTAGCAATAGACTTTTGGTTATAGAGTGAATGTAAATGTCAGCACATATGAAGAGTCAGACACTATGTTGAACTGGGGAAAATATGTAGAAAAGCAGATATCAATGGAAACATTACGAAATCAGGCAAAGTATAAAGTGAGGGATAGAATTAGACATTTTCAACAGGGTTGAGTTTCAATATATAAATTAGGAAAAAACAAATATGTAGTCACCAATAGGAGTGACAATTGACAGCATTAGGCAACCTGGACATGGATGTTTTTAGAAATCCATGTTCACTTTCCATTTAGGCTTTGGTACAATCATAAGTGTGACCTTTCCATTTTTTGTCCAGAATATTACTGTGATAATGAGGTGACATGAGTATTTCTTTCACCATTTCTGGGAGCAATATATTGAAGATGTAAAATTAGAATCGGGGGTACAAATAGGTGTACCCTGTTTCTATGAACATAGAGAAAAACCACGAATAGACCATACTGTGAATAAATAATATAACTTTTTTGAACTTTAAATAATGAATTGAACTGATATCTGAAAAATAAAAGGAAATTGTATATTGATATACAATCATTCATTCCAACCAGTTATATATCTAATGGAAATATTAGTGTTTTGGTTTATCATGAAGAGTGTGTGAGTTTTGCTTCAAAATGATTATGGAAATTCAAAATAATGTGTTTGGAAAGAAGTCTCATGAAAAGACCAGTCAAGAAACCCTGACAATACATGTGTTCTGAAGCAAGAAGTGATTAATGTTGAAACAAATGCCTATTAATTTGTGAACTTGTGGATGAAATGTATATCCTATGATGTGCAAAAACTGAAGAAACAATAATGTACCAGTGTCGAATACAAATGAATGACAAATTACATATCATGTCCCATAGGAGTCTACTTGCATTGATGTTAGACTGGGTCAGATACTGTAGAATAATTAGGATTTGTATGCACCCTTCAATGAAGTTAGTAGTCAGTACTAGGAAACAAATATGTATTTCAGGTGGATGAATATTTCTGATTATAATCTTCTGAAAAGTTGATTATAAATCAACATACATGAACATGAATGAATTTAGAGAGTGTATACTAGACACATATATTTCATGTTTGGAAAACTTTGGAGAGTATATCTATATCTATATCTATACACACACACACACACACACACACACACACACACACAACACTCACAGACATTAAAAAGTACCAATATAAATGCCAATCGAAATTCATCAGTAAATATATATCATCCACAGATGCAAAAATATTTATGTTACTGAACATGAGTTTATGTATAATGTTGTTCTTCTAGGACGCTCTCTTATAGGTTGAATTTTCATTTCCAACAGCATTTAGGAGGAGTGAACACTTCTCACAATTTGTATCTGCCAAGACATCCACCTTACAAAAATGTACGTGTGATACCTGGTAGGATTCTGTATATGCATATAAATATACATGTGTGAATAGGCTACAGAAATTGGAAACAAGTATTCACATATTTGTTAAGTTTAAAAACACATGGAGAATATTTCAATTAAAATTTGACTAGATGTATAACTCCTACCTTATATAATGCAAATGTCAAGTCCAACTATAGAACATGTCTCCTCTGAAGTGCTTGTATTTCTATTGTGTTGGGTTAATTTTCCCCATTATATTAGGATGAATAGTCTGAGTCTACTAGGTATGGGTTAGTGTCAGGGATTCAGTACTTCGAATGAAAAATTGGAAAATGAATCCAATGTGTATGTAAATATATGCTGCACAAATATCCTCCCGCTCTCATCCAAAACAATGCCTTGACATTACCTTCACCCCAAGTAAGACACAATTAGAGGAGAAGAGTTACACAATCAGTGAATACATATCTGGAATGGAAAATGCTCAGGAGTTCACAACCTTGGAGGTGGTTTAGGAGTTTCCAAAAGTAAGGGACATGGTAAACACTCCACAAACATGTAACTCTGCTGGCCTAAAAACTGTTTGAGAAACTGCCTCTGAGCTTCCGCACTTGAAATATATGTTGTTTTCATGAGATTTGGCTTCCTTTGTAGTGAGACCATCAAAGCTGGGTCTGCATCTATGTGACCTGGAGGACATGGTTTCTTATTTTCCAATGAACAAGATGAAGCAGTGCTGAATCCTCTCTTTTTAGGTAAATTAAGGTCACTAGAGACTAAGTGTCTCCCCATCTCCCCGTGTGGACTGTGAAGCCATTTGGTCCTCCTCCACTTTTTGTGGTGTTTAGGCTGCTGCACTGTGAGTTTGGTATTTGTTTCATGAAATACTAGCAGCTAAACTGGGACACAGTGCTGGAGGGAGTTCTGTCACGTGTGGTGGGTCAGGGTCTGCAAGAGAATGCACCAACTAGGCTTCTATCTCTCACAGCTTGCCCCATTGCCCCCTTGTCCATATCAACCTGATTCTTAATTTTCCTCTTAAAACTCTCCATATAACAAGATGCCTTTACATATAAGGGTCTGCTGGCAGCACCATGTCAGTTACAAGCCATTTGGAATCCAATGGTAGATCCACATGGCCCTACCACGGATGTTTTATCAAACACCTCCCCAGCACTGCTCTAGACCCACTACTCAGCAGGCTCCAACTTACTGGCATCTCTGTTCTACACCATTTTCATGAAACTCAGTAAATCAAGGCACTGTCTGGTATACTCATGATCAGCAATAGGACATCCAATGTTTCTCCAGTGCCACCTGGTCATAGGAATTTCAAAAATTTCATGGTATTTATCTAGCCATTTTTCAAGCATGAAGTTGGAGGCACTGTGGGTTTCAATTCATTCAGCAAACATTAAATGGTGAGGAAGCTCATTTCAATGAAATCTCTGGAGAAATCTCACAGGCAAGGCTTCCCAAAGAATGGACAAAAGGTCACATTAGGCCAGGCCCATTGAGGTCTACAATGTGAGGTGCATGTGTGTTTTGACTCTCAACTATGGCTGCCATTTCTTTAAGAATAAAATCATGTGATATCCTTGCTGAGATTCCCAGGCCTCTGTGGAAATCTACCCAGGGCCTAGGTCTCAGTTTCCAAGAGCGACTTTCATGTGTGGCCTCTTAAAATCCCAACAAAATTCATAGCAATGCTTCTCTGAGTTCAGTTCCAAAACCCAGTGTTTAAGGGGAATCACACCAGAGTTCAAGCCCACGTGGAACCAGTCATTTTTTCCAATGCCACACAAATGACCAACATTAAAACCCAAACACTCCCACATGGCCCTCACCTTATTCCATATAGTCAATCATTTTAAACTCTGGCTGGAGGTTTCCATGAGGGGTGCAGCCCAAGACAGTGTCCAAAATCAGCTCGTTTGCCCCTCATTTGCCTAAAGTCAGGGTAGCCTGGACACCGTTGCTGTGAACCAGGAGTGAACAAATAAGCCTGCCGTTAATACTTCTATGTTTCTCCAATTTGAGGGCTACTGATTTTAGGTATCGATTCTTTAGGTGATTTAGAGTCATGCGAAAACACAAGCACCTCTGCAGGGCTTTGAAGAACTCATTTGACTCACAGAATCCCTATTCATATTTGTTGGAGTGCAGGAACCTAACAGAGGAAGGCAAGAGTCTTCATCCACAATGAATGATATTTTTTGCCATTCTGGTTTTGGAAGCTCACATGGGATCATTCTTAAGATCCATCAGGTGCTGAGAATCTAAGTCACAGCCACACACAGGACCAAGAGGCTGATAAAGACACATCCCTTTCCAAAGCAATTAAGCAAAGAACCACAGGTGAGGCCCATTCATTTCCATTTGAAAACTGTTTTCTTCAGGCTTCACAAAGGGGTGGCCTGAGGCAAAGACTTTCCTGACATTCAGTGCAACACAACAATAAGTAAGCAAAAAGCCCAAAGCAGTGTTTCTGCACTGAGACTTTCCTGGTCACACTGATATCTGAGTTTTCTGAGATGCTCGCCATTCTCTTCAACTATCCTTTACATGGCCATGTCACAGAGCTTGGAGGTGATACATATTTTGGACACAAATCCCTGAGCCCATTCTGGAGAGTGGCCAGAATTCAGGAAGAAAACAACAACTTAGAAAGATAGCAGGTGTTGCACATCGATAAGACAAGCTGCAGTCCATTCATATATTGGGCAGGATGAATTATAGGGAAGATTTATACTAGACAGGACACATCCATTAATGCATTCTCTTTTCTAATGTCTACAACAACGGACACAGTGGGATACACATAAACAGAAACACTCGCCTTGTCAAATGACTTACTAGAAACTGTCTGCTCCAAACCAAACAAACCGCCTTTTCGATCTATTCTCAGAACATGAGACAATACAACAAACCCACACCCACTCCCACAAAGGCACCTCCTTCCCCCAAGTAGGTCTGTGACTATCCGGAGTGTCCTCTGACTGGTGGGCCATACTATGTTCCCCCGAAATGGCCTGTCTTCTCTCAGATCTTGTTTCCTTGACCAACTCTGTGAAGATGTCAGGAAAAAGTGGTTAGCCACTACCTGTTTTCTCAGGAAAGGTCCATCTTCAGAGCTCTCCTGGCATTTGGCCATCCTCACATCATTAGGTACCAAGAAAACTGACTCTGTCCTTGGTAAATCCAAACAAGTGAGCCCACTGGGCCTGGGACTGGGACTGCCTCTGGGTGCCTGGTTCTTGGATACCAAGTTCAGAGAGTTCCATCACCAAGGAAATGAGGTATGTCACATTCTTTGGAACTGAATGAGGTCACTGCCTTGGCAACCACTTTGTCCTAACAGTTGCTTCCAAGGGTTACATAAGATGGAGGTTTCCCCTACTTCCTGTGACACTTTCATAAGGTAGAATGTATATCAACCATTGGCACCCGGGAACAGCTCTCCACTCAGGCCTGGATTGTTCCACCTTGTCTACAATAAGAAGAGAGAGGCAGATTCAGACACATCCCTTCATCCTGACCAGGTTGTTTGCCATGGAAGTTGACTTTTGCTCTCTCAGGTGCTTCATACCTGCCTACAACTTCTCCAGGTATCATTTGTGCATGGACATTTGAGGTTCTCATCTGGTGGAAGATCCCCAACTTTCCTGTATTGTAAGAACCCCTCTGTCCCTGCTCTTCTGTAAAATGATTGAGGGAACAGTGTATACTTGGGGTTAAAAACAGGTTTGATTTGGTGACGAATGATTCTGTGCGATGAATAATGGGATTGGGAACCTGCAATATTTACAAGAATATAGAGGTGAAATATAAGTATGAAAAAAGAAATCTAGGTATGCTTTGAAGCCCAGAAGGGTTTTGCCCTTGATTGGGATACTTAGCTTTGAATTATGTTCTGCAAAGATGTCTCAGATAATTTGATATACAATGGCATAGGACCTTGTACATTGGATGATTGAATTTAGAAGAGAACATCCAGTCAAAAAGGGATATTCAGTAGGATTAGGAAGATAGTCGGTAGGTTTAGGAACACGAGTGAGTATAGGATTTGGACCAAAAGTTCTTTAGCAATAGACTTTTGGTTATAGAGTGAATGTAAATGTCAGCACATATGAAGAGTCAGACACTATGTTGAACTGGGGAAAATATGTAGAAAAGCAGATATCAATGGAAACATTACGAAATCAGGCAAAGTATAAAGTGAGGGATAGAATTAGACATTTTCAACAGGGTTGAGTTTCAATATATAAATTAGGAAAAAACAAATATGTAGTCACCAAAGGGGTGACAATTGACAGCATTAGCAACCTGGACATGGATGTTTTTAGAAATCCATGTTCACTTTCCATTTAGGCTTTGGTACAATCATAAGTGTGACCTTTCCATTTTTTGTCCAGAATATTACTGTGATAATGAGGTGACATGAGTATTTCTTTCACCATTTCTGGGAGCAATATATTGAAGATGTAAAATTAGAATCGGGGGTACAAATAGGTGTACCCTGTTTCTATGAACATAGAGAAAAACCACGAATAGACCATACTGTGAATAAATAATATAACTTTTTTGAACTTTAAATAATGAATTGAACTGATATCTGAAAAATAAAAGGAAATTGTATATTGATATACAATCATTCATTCCAACCAGTTATATATCTAATGGAAATATTAGTGTTTTGGTTTATCATGAAGAGTGTGTGAGTTTTGCTTCAAAATGATTATGGAAATTCAAAATAATGTGTTTGGAAAGAAGTCTCATGAAAAGACCAGTCAAGAAACCCTGACAATACATGTGTTCTGAAGCAAGAAGTGATTAATGTTGAAACAAATGCCTATTATTTTGTGAACTTGTGGATGAAATGTATATCCTATGATGTGCAAAAACTGAAGAAACAATAATGTACCAGTGTCGAATACAAATGAATGACAAATTACATATCATGTCCCATTGGAGTCTACTTGCATTGATGTTAGACTGGGTCAGATACTGTAGAATAATTAGGATTTGTATGCACCCTTCACTGAAGTTAGTAGTCAGTACTAGGAAACAAATATGTATTTCAGGTGGATGAATATTTCTGATTATAATCTTGTGAAATTGTGATTATAAATCAACATACATGAACATGAATGAATTTAGAGGGTGTATACTAGACACATATATTTCATATTTGGAAAACTTTGGAGAGTATATCTATATCTATATCTATACACACACACACACACACACACACAACACTCACAGACATTAAAAAGTACCAATATAAATGCCAATCGAAATTCATCAGTAAATATATATCATCCACAGATGCAAAAATATTTATGTTACTGAACATGAGTTTATGTATAATGTTGTTCTTCTAGGACGCCCTCTTATAGGTTGAATTTTCATATCCAACAGCATTTAGGAGGAGTGAACACTTCTCACAATTTGTATCTGCCAAGACATCCACCTTACAAAAATGTACGTGTGATACCTGGTAGGATTCTATATATGCATATAAATATACATGTGTGAATAGGCTACAGAAATTTTAAACATGTATTCACATATTTGTTAAGTTTAAAAACACATGGAGAATATTTCAATTAAAATTTGACTAGATGTATAACTCCTACCTTATATAATGCAAATGTCAAGTCCAACTATAGAACATGTCTCCTCTGAAGTGCTTGTATTTCTATTGTGTTGGGTTAATTTTCCCCATTATATTAGGATGAATAGTCTGAGTCTACTAGGTATGGGTTAGTGTCAGGGATTCAGTACTTCGAATGAAAAATTGGAAAATGAATCCAATGTGTATGTAAATATATGCTGCACAAATATCCTCCAGCTCTCATCCAAAACAATGCCTTGACATTACCTTCACCCCAAGTAAGACACAATTAGAGGAGAAGAGTTACACAATCAGTGAATACATATCTGGAATGGAAAATGCTCAGGAGTTCACAACCTTGGAGGTGGTTTAGGAGTTTCCAAAAGTAAGGGACATGGTAAACACTCCACAAACATGTAACTCTGCTGGCCTAAAAACTGTTTGAGAAACTGCCTCTGAGTTTCCGCACTTGAAATATATGTTGTTTTCATGAGATTTGGCTTCCTTTGTAGTGAGACCATCAAAGCTGGGTCTGCATCTATGTGACCTGGAGGACATGGTTTCTTATTTTCCAATGAACAAGATGAAGCAGTGCTGAATCCTCTCTTTTTAGGTAAATTAAGGTCACTAGAGACTAAGTGTCTCCCCGTCTCCCCGTGTGGACTGTGAAGCCATTTGGTCCTCCTCCACTTTTTGTGGTGTTTAGGCTGCTGCACTGTGAGTTTGGTATTTGTTTCACGAAATACTACCAGCTAAACTGGGACACAGTGCTGGAGGGAGTTCTGTCACGTGTGGTGGGTCAGGGTCTGCAAGAGAATGCACCAACTAGGCTTCTATCTCTCACAGCTTGCCCCATTTCCCCCTTGTCCATATCAACCTGATTCTTAATTTTCCTCTTAAAACTCTCCATATAACAAGATGCCTTTACATATAAGGGTCTGCTGGCAGCACCATGTCAGTTACAAGCCATTTGGAATCCAATGGTAGATCCACATGGCCCTACCACGGATGTTTTATCAAACACCTCCCCAGCACTGCTCTAGACCCACTACTCAGCAGGCTCCAACTTACTGGCATCTCTGTTCTACACCATTTTCATGAAACTCAGTAAATCAAGGCACTGTCTGGTATACTCATGATCAGCAATAGGACATCCAATGTTTCTCCAGTGCCACCTGGTCATAGGAATTTCAAAAATTTCATGGTATTTATCTAGCCATTTTTCAAGCATGAAGTTGGAGGCACTGTGGGTTTCAATTCATTCAGCAAACATTAAATGGTGAGGAAGCTCATTTCAATGAAATCTCTGGAGAAATCTCACAGGCAAGGCTTCCCAAAGAATGGACAAAAGGTCACATTAGGCCAGGCCCATTGAGGTCTACAATGTGAGGTGCATGTGTGTTTTGACTCTCAACTGTGGCTGCCATTTCTTTAAGAATAAAATCATGTGATATCCTTGCTGAGATTCCCAGGCCTCTGTGGAAATCTACCCGGGGCCTAGGTCTCAGTTTCCAAGAGCGACTTTCATGCGTGGCCTCTTAAAATCCCAACAAAATTCATAGCAATGCTTCTGTGAGTTCAGTTCCAAAACCCAGTGTTTAAGGGGAATCACACCAGAGTTCAAGAAAACGTGGAACCAGTCATTTTTTCCAATGCCACACAAATGACCAACATTAAAACCAAAACACTCCCACATGGCCCTCACCTTATTCCATATAGTCAATCATCTTAAACTCTGGCTGGAGGTTTCCATGAGGGGTGCAGCCCAAGACAGTGTCCAAAATCAGCTCGTTTGCCCCTCATTTGCCTAGAGTCAGGGTAGCCTGGACACCGTTGCTGTGAACCAGGAGTGAACAAATAAGCCTGCCGTTAATACTTCTATGTTTCTCCAATTTGAGGGCTACTGATTTTAGGTATCGATTCTTTAGGTGATTTAGAGTCATGGGAAAACACAAGCACCTCTGCAGGGCTTTGAAGAACTCATTTGACTCACAGAATCCCTATTCATATTTGTTGGAATGCAGGAACCTAACAGAGGAAGGCAAGAGTCTTCATCCACAATGAATGATATTTTTTGCCATTTAGTTTTGGAAGCTCACATGGGATCATTCTTAAGATCCATCAGGTGCTGAGAATCTAAGTCACAGCCACACACAGGACCAAGAGGCTGATAAAGACACATCCCTTTCCAAAGCAATTAAGCAAAGAACCACAGGTGAGGCCCATTCATTTCCATTTGAAAACTGTTTTCTTCAGGCTTCACAAAGGGGTGGTCTGAGGCAAAGACCTTCCTTACATTCAGTGCAACACAACAATAAGTAAGCAAAAAGCCCAAAGCAGTGTTTCTGCACTAAGACTTTCCTGGTCACACTGATATCTGAGTTTTCTGAGATGCTCGCCATTCTCTTCAACTATCCTTTACATGGCCATGTCACAGAGCTTGGAGGTGGTACATATTTTGGACACAAATCCCTGAGCCCATTCTGGAGAGTGGCCAGAATTCAGGAAGAAAACAACAACTTAGAAAGATAGCAGGTGTTGCACATCGATAAGACAAGCTACAGTCCATTCATATATTGGGCAGGATGAATTACAGGGAAGATTTATACTAGACAGGACACATCCATTAATGCATTCTCTTTTCTAATGTCTACAACAACGGACACAGTGGGATACACACAAACAGAAACACTCGCCTTGTCAAATGACTTACTAGAAACTGTCTGCTCCAAACCAAACAAACCGCCTTTTCGATCTATTCTCAGAACATGAGACAATACAACAAACCCACACCCACTCCCACAAAGGCACCTCCTTCCCCCCAAGTAGGTCTGTGACTATCCGGAGTGTCCTCTGACTGGTGGGCCATACTATGTTCCCCCGAAATGGCCTGTCTTCTCTCAGATCTTGTTTCCTTGACCAACTCTGTGAAGATGTCAGGAAAAAGTGGTTAGCCACTACCTGTCTTCTCAGGAAAGGTCCATCTTCAGAGCTCTCCTGGCATTTGGCCATCCTCACATCATTAGGTACCAAGAAAACTGACTCTGTCCTTGGTAAATCCAAACAAGTGAGCCCACTGGGCCTGGGACTGGGACTGCCTCTGGGTGCCTGGCTTCTTGGATACCAAGTTCAGAGAGTTCCATCACCAAGGAAATGAGGTATGTCACATTCTTTGGAACTGAATGAGGTCACTGCCTTGGCAACCACTTTGTCCTAACAGTTGCTTCCAAGGGTTACATAAGATGGAGGTTTCCCCTACTTCCTGTGACACTTTCATAAGGTAGAATGTATATCAACCATTTTCACCCGGGAACAACTCTCCACTCAGGCCTGGATTGTTCCACCTTATCTACAATAAGAAGAGAGAGGCAGATTCAGACACATCCCTTCATCCTGACCAGGTTGTTTGCCATGGAAGATGACTTTCGCTCTCTCAGGTGCTTCATACATGCCTACAACTTCTCCAGGTATCATTTGTACATGGACATTTGAGGTTCTCATCTGGTGGAAGATCCCCAACTTTCCTGTATTGTAAGAACCCCTCTGTCCCTGCTCTTCTGTAAAATGATTGAGGGAACAGTGTATACTTGGGGTTAAAAACAGGTTTGATTTGGTGACGAATGATTCTGTGCGATGAATAATGGGATTGAGAACCTGCAATATTTACAAGAATATAGAGGTGAAATATAAGTATGAAAAAAGAAATCTAGGTATTCTTTGAAGCCCAGAAGGGTTTTGCCCTTGCTTGGGATACTTAGCTTTGAATTATGTTCTGCAAAGATGTCTCAGATAATTTGATATACAATGGCATAGGACCTTGTACATTGGATGATTGAATTTAGAAGAGAACATCCAGTCAAAAAGGGATATTCAGAAGGATTAGGAAGATAGTCGGTAGGTTTAGGAAGACGAGTGAGTATAGGATTTGGACCAAAAGTTCTTTAGCAATAGACTTTTGGTTATAGAGTGAATGTATATGTCAGCACATATGAAGAGTCAGACACTATGTTGACCTGGGGAAAATATGTAGAAAAGCAGATATCAATGGAAACATTACGAAATCAGGCAAAGTATAAAGTGAGGGATAGAATTAGACATTTTCAACAGGGTTGAGTTTCAATATATAAATTAGGAAAAAACAAATATGTAGTCACCAATAGGATTGACAATTGACAGCATTAGGCAACCTGGACATGGATGTTTTTAGAAATCCATGTTCACTTTCCATTTAGGCTTTGGTACAATCATAAGTGTGACCTTTCCATTTTTTGTCCAGAATATTACTGTGATAATGAGGTGACATGAGTATTTCTTTCACCATTTCTGGGAGCAATATATTGAAGATGTAAAATTAGAATCGGGGGTGCAAATAGGTGTACCCTGTTTCTATGAACATAGAGAAAAACCACAAATAGACCATACTGTGAATAAATAATATAACTTTTTTGAACTTTAAATAATGAATTGAACTGATATCTGAAAAATAAAAGGAAATTGTATATTGATATACAATCATTCATTCCAACCAGTTATATATCTAATGGAAATATTAGTGTTTTGGTTTATCATGAAGAGTGTGTGAGTTTTGCTTCAAAATGATTATGGAAATTCAAAATAATGTGTTTGGAAAGAAGTCTCATGAAAAGACAAGTCAAGAAACCCTGACAATACATGTGTTCTGAAGCAAGAAGTGATTAATGTTGAAACAAATGCCTATTAATTTGTGAACTTGTGGATGAAATGTATATCCTATGATGTGCAAAAACTGAAGAAACAATAATGTACCAGTGTCGAATACAAATGAGTGACAAATTACATATCATGTCCCATAGGAGTCTACTTGCATTGATGTTAGACTCGGTCAGATGCTGTAGAATAATTAGGATTTGTATGCACCCTTCACTGAAGTTAGTAGTCAGTACTAGGAAACAAATATGTATTTCAGGTGGATGAATATTTCTGATTATAATCTTCTGAAAAGTTGATTAAAAATCAACATACATGAACATGAATGAATTTAGAGAGTGTATACTAGACACATATATTTCATGTTTGGAAAACTTTGGAGAGTATATCTATATCTATATCTATACACACACACACACACACACACACACACACACACACAACACTCACAGACATTAAAAAGTACCAATATAAATGCCAATCGAAATTCATCAGTAAATATATATCATCCACAGATGCAAAAATATTTATGTTACTGAACATGAGTTTATGTATAATGTTGTTCTTCTAGGACGCTCTCTTATAGGTTGAATTTTCATTTCCAACAGCATTTAGGAGGAGTGAACACTTCTCACAATTTGTATCTGCCAAGACATCCACCTTACAAAAATGTACGTGTGATACCTGGTAGGATTCTATATATGCATATAAATATACATGTGTGAATAGGCTACAGAAATTGGAAACAAGTATTCACATATTTGTTAAGTTTAAAAACACATGGAGAATATTTCAATTAAAATTTGACTAGATGTATAACTCCTACCTTATATAATGCAAATGTCAAGTCCAACTATAGAACATGTCTCCTCTGAAGTGCTTGTATTTCTATTGTGTTTGGTTAATTTTCCCCATTATATTAGGATGAATAGTCTGAGTCTACTAGGTATGGGTTAGTGTCAGGGATTCAGTACTTCGAATGAAAAATTGGAAAATGAATCCAATGTGTATGTAAATATATGCTGCACAAATATCCTCCAGCTCTCATCCAAAACAATGCCTTGACATTACCTTCACCCCAAGTAAGACACAATTAGAGGAGAAGAGTTACACAATCAGTGAATACATATCTGGAATGGAAAATGCTCAGGAGTTCACAACCTTGGAGGTGGTTTAGGAGTTTCCAAAAGTAAGGGACATGGTAAACACTCCACAAACATGTAACTCTGCTGGCCTAAAAACTGTTTGAGAAACTGCCTCTGAGCTTCCGCACTTGAAATATATGTTGTTTTCATGAGATTTGGCTTCCTTTGTAGTGAGACCATCAAAGCTGGGTCTGCATCTATGTGACCTGGAGGACATGGTTTCTTATTTTCCAATGAACAAGATGAAGCAGTGCTGAATCCTCTTTTTGTAGGTAAACTGAGGCCACTGGGGACTAAGTGTCTCCCCGTGTGGACTGTGAAGCCATTTGTTCCTTCTCCTCTTTTTGTGGTGTTTTTGCTGCTGCACTGTGAGTTTGGTATTTGTTTCATGAAATACTAGGAGATAAACTGGGACACAGTGCCGGAGGGAGTTCTGTCATGTGTGCTGGGTCAGGGTCTGCAAGAGAATGCACCAACTATGCTTCTATCTCTCACAGCTTGCCCCATTGTCCCCTTGTCCATATCAACCTGATTCTTAATTTTCCTCTGCTAACTCTCCATATAACAAGATGCCTTTACATATAATTGTCTGCTGGCTGCACCATGTCAGTTACAAGCCATTTGGAATCCAATGGTAGATCCACATGGCCCTACCACGGATGTTTTATCAAACACCTCCCCAGCACTGCTCTAGACCCACTACTCAGCAGGCTCCAACATACTGGCATCTCTGTTCTACACCATTTTCATGAAACTCAGTAATTCAAGGCACTTTCTGGTATACTCATGATCAGCAATAGGACATCCAATGTTTCTCCAGTGCCACCTGGTCATAGGAATTTCAAAAATTTCATGGTATTTATCTAGCCATTTTTCAAGCATGAAGTTGGAGGCACTGTGGGTTTCAATTCATTCAGCAAACATTAAATGTTGAGGAAGCTCATTTCAATGAAATCTCTGGAGAACTCTCACAGGCAAGGCTTCCCAAAGAGTGGACAAAAGGTCACATTAGGCCAGGCCCATTGAGGTCTACAATGTGATGTCCATGTGTGTTTTGACTCTCAACTATGGCTGCCATTTGTTTAAGAATAAAATAATGTAATATCCTTGCTGAGATTCCCAGACCTCTGTGGAAATCCACCCGGGGTCTCGGTCTCAGTTTCCAAGAGTGACTTTCATGCTTGGCCTCTTAAAATCCCAACAAAATTCATGGCAATGCTTCCCTGAGTTCACTTCCAAAACCCAGTCTCTAAGGGGAATGACACCAGAGTTCAAGCCCACGTGGACCCAATCATTTATTCCAATGCCACACAAATGAGCAACATTAAAACCATAACACTCCCACATGGCCCTCATCTTATTCCATATAGTCAATCATCTTAACTTCTGGCTGGAGATTTCCATGAGGGGCGCAGCCCAAGACAGTGTCCAAAATCAGCTCCTTTGCCCCTTATTTGCCTAAAGTCTGGGTAGCCTTGACACCGTTTCTGTGAACCAGGAGTGAACAAATAAGCCTGCCTTTAATACTTCTGTGTTTCTCCAATTTGAGGCATACTGATTTTAGGTATCGATTCTTTAGGTGATTTAGAGTCATGCGAAAACACAAGCACCTCTGCAGGGCTTTGAAGAACTCATTTGACCCAAAGAATTCCTATTCTCATTTGATGGAGTGCAGGAACCTAACAGAGGAAGGCAAGAGACTTCATCCACAAAGAATGATATTTTATGCTATTTTGGTTTTGGAAGCTCACATGGGATCATTCTTAAGATCCATCAGGTGCTGAGAACCTAAGTCACAGCCACACACAGGTCCAAGAGGCTGATAAAGACACATCCCTTTCCAAAGCAATTAAGCAAAGAGCCACAGGTGAGGCCCATTCATTTCCATTTGAAAACTGTTTTCTTCAGGCTTCACAAAGGGGTGGCCTGAGGCAAAGACCTTCCTGACATTCAGTGCAACACAACAATAAGTAAGCAAAAGGCCCAAAGCGGGGTTTCTGCACTGAGACTTTCCTGGTCACACTGATATCTGAGTTTTCTGAGATGCTCGCCATTCTCTTCAGCTATCCTGTACATGGCCATGTCACAGAGCTTGGAGGTGGTACATATTTTGGACACAAATCCATGAGCCTATTCTGGAGAGTGGCCAGAATTCAGGAAGAAAACAACAACTTAGAAAGATAGCAGGTGTTGCACATCCATAAGACAAGCTGCAGTCCATTCATATATTGGGCAGGATGAATTATGGGAAGTTTTATACTAGACAGGACACATCCATTAATGCATTCTCTTTTCTAATGTCTACAACAACGGACACAGTGGGATACACAGAAATAGAAACACTCGCCGTGTCAAATGACTTACTAGAAACTGTCCACTTCAAACCAAACAAACCGCCTTTCCTATCTATTCTCAGAACATGAGACAAATCAACAAACCCACACCCACTCCCACAAAGGCACCTCCTTCCCCCAAGTAGGTCTGTGACTATCCGGAGTGTCCTCTGACTGGTGGGCCATACTATGTTCCCCCGAAATGGCCTGTCTTCTCTCAGATCTTGTTTCCTTGACCAACTCTGTGAAGATGTCAGGAAAAAGTGGTTAGCCACTACCTGTTTTCTCAGGAAAGGTCCATCTTCAGAGCTCTCCTGGCATTTGGCCATTCTCACATCATTAGGTACCAAGAAAACTGACTCTGTCCTTGGTAAATCCAAACAAGTGAGCCCACTGGGACTGGGATAGGGACTGCCTCTGGGTGCCTGCCTTCTTGGATACCAAGTTCAGAGATTTCCATCACCAAGGAAATGAGGGATGTCACATTCTTTGAAACTGAATGAGGTCACTGCCTTGGCAACCACTTTGTCCTAACAGTTGCTTCCAAGGGTAACATAAGATGGAGGTTGCCCCTACTTCCTTTGACACTTTTATTAGGTAGAATGAATATCAACCATTGGCACCTGGGAACAGCTCTCCACTCAGGCCTGGTTTGTTCCACCTTCTCTACAATAAGAATAGAGAGGCAGATTCAGACACATGCCTTCATCCTTACGAGGTTGTTTGCCATGGAAGATGACTTTTTCTCTCTTAGGTGCTTCATACCTGCCTACAACTTCTCCAGGTATCATTTGTGCATGGATATTTGAGGTTCTCATCAGGAGGAAGGTCTCCAACTTTCCTGTATTGTAAGAACCACTCTGTCCCTGCTCTTCTGTAAAATGATTGAGGGAACAGTGTATACTTGGGGTTAAAAACAGGTTTGATTTGGGTTAGGAATGATTCTGTGCGATTAATAATGGTATTGGGAACCTGCAATATTTACAAGAATATAGAGGTGAAATATAATTATGAAAAGAGAAACCTAGTTATGATTTGAAGCCCAGAAGGGTTTTGCCCTTGATTGGGATACTTAGCTTTGAATTATGTTCTGCAAAGATGTCTCAGATAATTCGATATACAATGGCATAGGACCTTGTACATTGGATGATTGAATTTAGAAGAGAACATCCAGTCAAAAAGGGATATTCAGTAGGATTAGGAAGATAGTCAGTAGGTTTAGGAAGAAGGGTGAGTATAGGATTTGGACCAAAAGTTCTTTAGCAATAGACTTTCGGTTATAGAGTGAATGTAAATATCAGCACATATGAAGAGTCAGTCACTATGATGAACTGGGGAAAATGTGTAGAAAAGCAGATATCAATGGAAACATTACGAAATCAGGCAAAGTATAAAGTGAGGGATAGAATTAGACATTTTCAACAGGGTTGAGTTTGAATATATAAATTAGGAAAAAACAAATATGTAGTCACCAATAGGATTGACAATTGACAGCATTAGACAACCTGGACATGGATGTTTTTAGTAATCCATGTTCACTTTCCATTTAGGCTTTGGTACAATCATAAGTGTGACCTTTCTATTTTTTGTCCAGAATATTACTGTGATAATGAGGTGACATTAGTATTTCCTTCACCATTTCTGGGAGCAATATATTGAAGATTTAAAATTAGAATTGGGGGTAAAAAGAGGTGTACCCTGTGTCTATTAAGATAGAGATAAAGCATGAATAGAGCATACTGTGAATAAATAATATAACTTTTTTGAACTTTATATAATGAATTGAATTGATATCTGAAAAGTTACAGGAAATCGTATATTGATATACAATCATTCATTCCAACCAGTTATATATCTAATGGAAATATTATTGTTTGGTTTATCATGAAGAGTGTGTGAGTTTTGCTTCAAAAGTGATTATGGAAATCAAAAAAAATGTGTTTGGAAAGAAGTCTCATGAAAAGACCAGTTAAGAAACCCTGCCAATACATGTGTTCTGAAGCAAGAAGTGATTAAAGTTGAAACAAATGCCTATAAATTTGTGAACTTGTGGATGAAGTGTATAACTTAAAATGTGCAAAAACTGAAGAAATAATAATGTACCAGTGTTGAGTACATATGAACGTCAAATTACATATCATGTCCCATAGGAATCTACTTGCATTGATGTTAGACTGGGTCAGTTACTGTAGAATAATTAGGATTTGTATCCACCATTCACTGAAGTTAGTTTTCAGTACTAGGAAATAAATATGTATTTCAGGTGGATGAATATTTCTTATTAAAATCTTGTGAAAAGTTGATTATAAATCCACATACATGAACATGAATGAATTTAGAGAGTTTACATTAGACACATATATTTCATATTTTGAAAAATCTGCAGAGTGTACAGATATATTACACACACACACACACACACACAAACACACAAAACACTGACAGACATTTAAAAGAAGCAATATAAATGGCAATAGAAATTCATCAGTAAATATATATCACCCACAGATGCAAAAATATTTATTTTACTGAACATGAATTTATGTATAATGTTCTTCTACTAGGAAGCTCCCCTATAGGTTGAATTTTCAGTTCCAACAGCGTTTAGGAGGTGTGAACTCTTCTCACAGTTTGTATATGCCAAGTCAGCCACCTCAAAATGTACGTGTGATACCTGGTAGGATTCTATTTATGCATATAAATATACAAGTGTGAATAGGCTAAAGAGAAAGGGAAACAAGAATTCTCGTATTTTTTAAGTTTAAAAACTTATGGAGAACTTCTTCGATTAAAAATTGACTAAATTTATAACTTTTACCTTATATAATGCAAAAGGCTAGTCCAACTATACAACATGCCTCCAATGAACTGCTTGTATTTCTATAGGTTTGGGTTATTTTTCTCTATCATATTAGGATGAGTTGTTTGAGTCTAGTAGGTATGGGTTAGTGTCAGGGATTCAATATTTCAAAATGAAAATTGGAAAATGAATCCAATTTGTATGCATATATATGCTGCACAAATATCCTCCCACTCTCATCCAGAACAATGCCTTGACATTACCTTCACCCCAAGTAAGACACAATTAGAGGAGAAGAGTTAGAAAATCAGTGAACACATATCTGGAATGGAAAATGCTCAGGAGTTCACAACCTTGGAGGTGTTAGAGGAGTTTTCAAAAGCAAGGGACAGGGTAAACACTCCACAAACATGGAGCTCTGCTGGCCTAAAAACTTTTTGAGAAACTGCCTTGAGATAGGGCACTTAAATATATGTTGTTGTCAGGAGATTTGGCTTCCTTTATAGTGAGACCATCAAAGCTGGGTCTGCATCTATGAGACCTGGAGGACATTGTTTCTGATGTTTCAATGAACATGAGGCAGCAGTGCTGATATTTTTCTTTTTAGGTAAACTGTGGCCTCTGGGGTCTAAGTGTCTCCCCGTTGAACTGTGAAGCCATTTGGCCCTCCTACACTTTTTGTGGGGTTTTTGTTGCTGCACTGGTAGTTTGGTATTTGCTTCATAAAATAGAAGGAGTTCAACTGGGACACAGTGCTGGAGGGAGTTCTGTCACGTGTGGTGGGTCAGGGTCTGCAGGAAAATGCACCAACCAATCTTCTATCCCTCAAAGCTTGCCCCATTGCATCCTTGTCCATAGCAACCTGATTCTGAACATTGCCCTGAATCCTCTCCATATAACAAGATGCCTTTACTTATAAGGGTCTGCTGGCTGCACCATGTAAGCCACAAGCCATTTTTAAGCCAATGGAAGATCCAAATTGCTCCAACACAGAAGTTTTATCACACTCCTGCCCACCACAACTCTAGGCCCACTTCTTAGGAGCCTGAAACTTACTGGGACCTCTGTTGTACACCATTTTCATAAAACCCAGTCAAGCAAGGCACTGTCAGGTACATCCATGATCAGCAGCAGGACATCCAAAGGTTCTCTAGTGCAACCTAGTCATGGGAATTTCAAAAATTTCATGGTATTTATCTAGACATTTTACAAGGATGAAGTTGGAAGCACTGTGGGTTTCAGTTTTTTCAGGAACCATTAAATGGTGAGGAAGATTATTTCAATGAAAGCTCTGAAGAACCCTCACAGGCAAGGCTTCTCAAAGAGTGAACAAAAGGTCACATTAAGCCAGGCCCATTGAGGTCTACAATGTGAGTTCCATGTGTGTTTTGACTCTCAAATATGGCTGCCAAGTCTTTCGAATGAAATCATGTGATACCTTGGCTGAGATTCCCAGTGCTCTGTGCAAAGCCACTCTGGGGCTAGATCTCAGTTTCCCAGGGTGACTTTCATACATGGCCTCTTTAATCCCAACACAATACATGGCAATACTTTTCTGAGGTCAGTTTCTGAACTCAGTCTCTAAGGGGAATCACACCAAAGTTCAAGCCCAGGTAGACCCAGTTATGTCTTCCAACTGCCACACAAATATCCACAATTAAATCCAAAACACTCCCACATGTCACTCATCTTTTCTATATACCCACTCATCATAACCTCTGGCTGGAGGTTTCCATGAGTGGTGCTGCCCAAGACAGTGTCCAAAATAACCACCCTTGCCCCTAATTTGCCTAAAATCAGGGTGGCCTGGACATCCTTCCAGTGAACCAGGAGTGATCAAATTGGCCGGCCATTAAGATGGCACTGCTTCTCCAATTTGAGGCCTACTGACTGTGGGGTTTAGAGTCTTTATGTGATTTGGAGTCATGAGAAAAATCAAGCACTTATGGGATATCCTCTGCAGGGTTTTGAGGAACACATTTAAACCAAATGATCACTATTCTCACTTGATGAAGGTTAGGAACCTTACAGAGGAATGCAAGAGACTTCATCCAAAATGAATGCTCTTTTGTCCATTTTGGTTTTGGATGCACACATGGGATCTTTCTTTAGATCCATCAGGTGCTAAGAATCTAAGCCACAGCCTCACACAGGGCCAAAAAGCTGATTCAGACACATCCCTTTCCAAAGCAATTAAGCAAAGAGCCACAGGTGATGCCCATTCATTTCTATTTGAAAACTATTTCTTTTGACTCTACAAAGGTGTGGCCTGAGGCAAAGACGTTCTGACATTCAGGGCAACAGAACAATTGGTAAGCAAAAGGCCCAAAGCAGGGTTTCTCCATTAGAATTTTCTGGTCACACTCATATCTGAGTTTTCTTAGATGCTCCCATTCCTTTCAGCAATCCAGTACATGGCCAAGTCTCAGAGCTTGGAGGTGGTACATATTTTGGACACAAAACAATGAGACTATTCTGGAAATTGGGCAGAATTCAGGAAGAAAACAGGACCTTAGCAAGATTGTAGTAGTTGCCCACCCATAAGTCAAGCCACAGTCCATTCATAAATTGGGCAAGATGAATCTTGGGAAGCTTTCTACTAGTCAGGACACATACAATGATTCATTCTCTTTTCTAATGTCTAAAACCACGGACACAGTGGGATACACAGACAAAGAGACACTGGCCTTGTCAAACGACTTACCAGAAACAGTTCACTCCAAAACAAACAAACCGCCTTTCCTACCTATTCTCAGAACATGAGACAAAACCTCAAACCCACACCCACACACACAAAGGCAGCTCCTTCCCCCAAGTAGGTCTGTGACTATCAGGAGTGTCCTCTGACAGGTGGGCCATACTATGTTCCGATGAAATCGCCTGTCCTGTGTCAGATATGGTCTCATTGGCCCAATCTGTGAAGTTGTCACTAGCCAGCTGTGAGCAACTACCTGCTTTCTCAGGAAAGGCCTCTCTTCAGAGCTTTCCTGACATTTGTCCATCCTCACATCAGTAGGTACCAAGAAAGACTGACTCTGTCCTTGTTAAATCCAAACAAGTGAGACCACTGGGACTGGGAATGGGACTGGCTCTGCGTGCCTGGCTTCCCGGATCCCAAGTTCAATGAGTTTCATCACCAAGGAAGTGAGGTGAGATTACTTCCTTCAGGAATTTAATGAGGTCACTGCCTTGGCAACCACTTTGTGCTAACAGTAGCTTCCAATAGTCCTATGAAATGGAGGCAGCCCTTACTTCCTGTGACACTTTCATATGTTAGAATGGTATATCAACCATAGGCACCCAGGAACAGCTCTCCACACATGCCTGGTATGGTCCATCTTCTCTACATTAAGAAGAGAGGCTTATTCAGACAAAACCCTTCATTCTGGAAAGGTTGTTTGCGATGGAAGATGACTTTTGCTCTCTCAGGTCCTTCATAGCTGCCTAATCTTCTCCAGGGATCAAATCTGCATGAAACTTTGAGGTTCTCAGCAGGAGGCAGATCCCCTACATTCCTGTATTGTAAGATGAACTCTCTCGCTGCTCTTCTGTAAAGTTAGATTGAGGGAAGAGTGTATGGTTAGGGTTATTAACATGTTCGATTTGGATTACGAATCATCCTGCAGGATGATTAATAGTATTGGGAACCTGCGATATTTATAAGATTATAGAGGTGAAATATAAGTATGAAAACAGAAATGTTGGTAAGATTTGAAGCCCAGAAGGGCATTAGGCCCTTGATTGGGATACTTAGCTTTTAATTACGTTCTACACAGATGTCTCAGATAAATTGATAATCAATGGCATAGGACCTTATACCTTGGATGTTTGATTTTAGAAGAGAACATCCACTCAAATTGAGATAGTCGGTGGGATTAGGAAGATAGTCGGTAGGTTTATAAAAAAGAGTGAGTATAAAATTTGGACAAAAATTTCTGTAGCAATAGGGTTTCGGTTATAGAGTTAATGTAAATGTCAGCACATGTGAAGAGTCAGTCACAATGATTAACTGGGGAAAATATGTAGGAAGGAAAATATCAATAGAGACATTATGAAATGAGGCAATTATATAGTGAGTGATAGGATTAGACATTTTCAACAGGGTTGAGATTGAGTACATAATCTTAGGAAGAAACAAATATGTAGTCACCAATAGGAATGACATTTGAAAGCATTAGGCAACCTGGATATGGATGTTTTTAGTAAGCCATGTTCACTTTCCATTTAGGATTTGGTACAATCATAAGTGTGACCTTTGCATTTTGTGCCCAGAAAATTATTGTGATCAAATATATATGTAGATCATATGATATGTGTATTTCTTCCACCATTTCTGGGAGCAATATTTGAGGACACATAAATTAGTATTGTGGGTACAAAGTGGTGTACCCTGTTTCTAAGAATATAGAGATAATGCATGAATAGACCTTAGTGTGAATAAATAATATAACTTTTTTCACTTTAAATAATGGATAGAATTGATATCTTAAAATATATAGGAAATCATATATTGACATACAATCATTCACTCCAACCAGTTACACATATAATGGTAATCTTAGGGTTATTGTTTATCATGAAGTGTGTGTGAGTTTTGTTTCAAAAGTGTTTATGGAAATCGAAAATAATGTGTTTGGAAGGAAGTCTCATGAAAAGACCAGTCAAGAAATATGGAGGAATCCATGTGTTCAAAGCAGGAATTGATTGAAATTGAAACAAATGCCTATAACTTTGCTAAATTGTGGACGAAATATATATCCTGTGATGTGCATAAATTGATGAAATAGTAATGTACCAGTGTTGAATAAAAATGAAGGTCAAAGTACACATCATGTCCCATAGGAATCTACTTGCATTGATGTTAAACTGGTTCAGTTACTGTAGAAATATTAGGATTTCATGCATTATTCACCGTAGTTAGTTTTATTTTTTTTCATTTTTATTTATAATTGTTCAAAACATTACATAGTTGTTATATCATATTTCACACTTTGATTCAAGTGCATTATGAACTCCCATTTTTACCCCATGTACAGATTACAGAATCACATCATTTACACATCTATTGATTCACATATTGCCATACTAGTGTCTATTGAATTCTGCTGCCTTTCCTATCCTCTACTATCCCCCCTCCCCTCCCCGCCCCTCCCCTCTTCTCTCTCTACCCCCTCTACTGTAATAAATTTGTCCCCCTTGTATTATTTTTCCGTTTCCCCTCACTTTCTCTTGTATGTAATTTTATATAACCCTGAGGGTCTCCTTCCAATTCCATGCAATTTTCCTTCTCTCTCCCTTTCCTTTCCACCTCTCATCCCGGTTTAATGTTAATCATCTTGTCATGCTCTTTGTCTCTCCTCTGTTCTTAGTTACTCTCCGTATATCAAAGATGACATTTGGCATTTGTTTTTTAAGGATTGGGTAGCTTCACTTAGCATAATCTGCTCTAATGCCATCCATTTCCCTCCAAATTCTATGATTTTTTTCATTTTTCAATGCAGAGTAATACTCCATTGTGTATAAATGCCACAGTATTTTCTCCATTCTTTCATTGAAGGGCATCTAAGTTGGTTTCACAGTCTTCCTGTTGTGAATTGTTCTGCTATGAACATCGATGTAGCAGTGTCCCTGTAGCATGCTCTTTTTAGGTCTTTAGTGAATAGACTGAGTAGGGGAATAGCTGGGTCAAATGGTGGTTCCATTCCCAGCTTTCCAAGAAATCTCCATACTGCTTTCCAAATTGGCTGCACCAATTTGCAGTCCCACCAGCAATGTACAAGTGTACCTCTTTCCCCACATCCTTGCCAGAACTTGTTGTAGTTTGACTTCATAATGTCTGCCAATCTTACTGGAGTGAGATGGTATCTTAGGGTGGTTTTGATTTGCATTTCTCTGACTGCTGGAGATGGTGAGCATTTTTTCATGTACTTGTTGATTGATTGTAAGTCCTCATCTGATAAGTGTCTGTTGAGGTCCTCAGCCCATTTGTTGATTGGGTTATTTGTTATCTTATTGTCTAATTTTTTGAGTTTTTTGTATACTCTGGATATTAGGGCTCTATCTGAAGTGTGAGGAGTAAAGATTTCTTCCCAGGATGTAGGCTCCCTATTTACCTCTCTTATTGCTTCTTTTGCTGCGAAAAAACTTTTTAGTTTATGTCCCATTTGTTGATTCTAGTTATTAACTCTTGTGCTATGGGTGTCCTATTGAGGAATTTGGAGCCCGACCCCACAGTATGCACATCGTAAGCAAATTTTTCTTCTATCAGACACTGTGTCTCTGATTTGATATCAAGCTCATTGATCCATTTTGAGTTAACTTTTGTGCATGGCAAGAGAAAGGGATTCAGTTTCAATTTGTTACATATGGATTTCCAGTTTTCCATACACCATTTGTTGAAGATGCTATCCTTCCTCCATTGCATGCTTTTAGCCCCTTTATCAAATATAAGATAGTTGTAGTTTTGTGGATTGGTTTCTGTGTCCTCTATTCTGTACCATTGGTCCACCGGCCTATATTGGTACCAGTACCATGCTATTGTTGTTACTATTGCTCTGTAGTATAGTTTGAAGTCTGGTATCGCTCTACCGCCTGATTCACACTTCCTGCCTAGCATTGTTTTTGCTATTCTGGGACTTTTATTTTTCCATATGTATTTCATGATTGCTTTCTTTATTTCTACAAGAAATGCCTTTGGGATTTTGATTGGCATTGCATTAAACCTATAGAGAAATTTTGGTAATATCGTCATTTTGATGATGTTAGTTCTGCCTATCCATGAACAGGATATATTTTTACATCTTCTAAGATTTTCTTATATTTCTCTCTTTAGGGTTCTGTAGTTTTCTTTGTATAAGACTTTCACCTCTTTTGTTAGGTTGATTCCCATCTTTTTTTTTTTTTTAGGATATTGTGAATGGAGTGGTTGTTCTCATTTCCATTTCAGAGGATTTGTCGCTGATATAGAGGAATGCCTTTGATTTATGTGTGTTGATTTTATATCCTGCCACTTTGCTGAATTCATTTATTAGCTCTAT
Organism: Callospermophilus lateralis; assembly: GCF_048772815.1. Lineage (NCBI taxonomy): Eukaryota > Metazoa > Chordata > Mammalia > Rodentia > Sciuridae > Callospermophilus > Callospermophilus lateralis. The sequence continues at coordinate 14,808 of NW_027512885.1, read as the reverse complement.
TAGTTTCTTTGTAGACCCTTTTGGGTCTGCTAGGTATAGAATCATGTCTTCTGCAATAGTAATAATTTAAGTTCTTCTTTTCCTATTTTTATGCCTTTAATTTCTTCCGTCTGTCTAATTGCTCTGGCCAGTGTTTCGAGAACCGTATTGAACAGAAGTGGTGAGAGAGGGCATCCCATTCTTGTTTCAGATTTTAGAGGGAATGCCTTCAATTTTTCTAGATTCAGAATGATGCTAGCTTGAGGCTTAGCATAGATTGCTTTTACAATATTGAGGTATGTTCCTGTTATTCCTAGTTTTTCTAGAGTTTTGAAGATAAAGGGATGCTGTACTTTGTCGAATGCTTTTTGTGCATCTATCGAGATGATCATATGGTTCTTATTTTTAAGTCTATTGATGTGGTGAATAACATTTATTGATTTTCGTATATTGAACAAGCCTTGCATTCCACGGATGAATCCTACTTGATGATGGTGCACAATTTTTTTAATATGTTTTTGTATCTGATTCACCAGAATTTAATTAGGGATTTTTGCATTTAGGTTCTTTAGGGATATTGGTCTGTAGTTTTCTTTGTTTGAAGTGTTTATGTCTGGTGTAGAAATTAGGGTGATATTGGCCTGGTAGAATGAATTTGGAAGATCTCCCTCTTTTTCAATTTCCTGAAATAGCTTGATAAGTATTGGTATTAGTTCATATTTAAGGGTTTGTAAAACTCTGCTGTATACCCATACTGTCCTGGTCTTTTCTTAGTTGGTAATCTTTGGATGGTTTCTTCTATTTCCTCAATTGATATTGGTCTGTTTAGGTTGTCTATATCCTCCTGACTCAATCTGGACAGATCATATGACTTAAGAAATTTTTCGATGCCTTCACTATCTTCTATTATATTGGAGTATAACGAATCAAATTAATTTCTTATTATCTTCTGTATTTCAGAAATATCTGCTGTGATTGCCAGGGGGTGACAAATAACTTGTGTAGATTGATACAGCAGGAGTGGAAGCTGTTTATTGTAGAATCCGAGCGATATTTATACATTTTATAAAGCTTATCTAATTAGCATAAAATAGATACAGCAGTCAACCAATAAGGAATCTCCACACTTAATGGCTTGCTTTTGTTACTTCAAAAACCACTCCCTATGGCATTTGGCCAGGCGCCATCCAGACTTGTTTACAGACCCTAACATTTCTCTGGCAAAATACCAGGTGCCATGCTGACTTGTTTATAGACCTTAACATGTGATATTGACTTTTTCATCCCGTATGCTAGTAATTTGAGTTTTCTCTCTTCTTCTTTCATTAGCATGGCTAAGGGTCTGTCGATTTTATTTATTTTTTCAAAGAACCAACTTTTAGTTTCCTCAATTTTTTCAATTGTTTCTTTTGTTTCGATTTCATTAATTTCAGCTTTGATTGTAATTAAATCTTACCTTCTACTTATTTTGCTGTTGTTTTCCTCTTCTTTTTCTAGGATTCTGAGATGAAGTATGAGATCATTTATTTGCTGTTGTTTTTTTCTTTTTTTAAGGAATGAAATCCAAGCAATGAATTTTCCTCTTAGAACGGATTTCAATGTGTCCCATAGATTCTGATATGTTGTGCCTGTGTTTTCATTTATCTCTAAGAATTTTTTAATTTCCTCCTTTATGTCTTCTATAACCCATTGTTCATTCAGTAACCTGTTGTTCATTCTACAAGTGATGCATGATTTTTCCTTCCTTCTTTTATCATTGATTTTTAGTTTATATTCCATTATGATCAGATAAGATGCATGGTATTATCTCTACTGCTTTATATTGTCTAAGAATTGCCCTGTGACATAATATATGATCTATTTTTGAGAAGGATCCATGTGCTGCTGAGGAAAAATGTAACTGCTTGATGTTGTGGAGTATATTCTATATATGTCAATTAAGTCTAGGTTATTAATTGTGTTATTGAGTTCTATAGTTTTCTATTTCAACTTTTGTTTGGAAGACCTGTCCAGTGGTGAGAGAGGTGTGTTGAAGTCTCCCATGATTATTGTATGGTGGTCTATTAGACTCTTGATCTTGAGAAAAGTTTGTTTGATGGACATAGATGCACCATTGTTTTGGGGCATATATATATTTATAATGGTTATGTCTTGTTGCTGTATGGTTCTCTTGAGCAGTATATAGTGTCCCTCTTTATCCCTTTTGATTAACTTTGGCTTGAAATCTATTTTATTTGATATGAGTATGGACACTCCTACTTGTTTCCGAAATCCATATAAGTGATATGATTTTTCCCAACCTTTCCCCTTCAGTCTATGTATGTCTTTTCCTATCAAATGCGTCTCCTGTGGGCAGCATATTATTGGGTCTTGTTTTGTGATCCATTCTACTAGCCTCTGTCTCTTAATTGGTGAGTTTAAGGCATTAACATTTACAGTTATTATTGAGATAATGGTTGTTCTTCTAGCCCTATTTGTTTATTTATGTTATTAAACATGGATTGTTTTCTTCTTTGATTATTTCCCACTTTTACTGTACTACATCCCACTGTTGGTTTTTATTGTTATTTCCCTTTCTTCTTCCTGTAATATTTTCCAAGGATGTTTTGAAGAGATGGTTTTCTAGCTACAAATTATTTTAACTTTTTTTTATCATGGAAGGTTATAATTTTATCTTCCATCCTGAAGCTTAATTTCACTGGATACACAATTCTTGGTTGGAATCCATTTTCTTTCAGTGTTTGAAAAACGTTATTCAAGGATTTTCTAGCTTTCAGAGTCTGTGTTGAAAGATCAGCTGTTATCCTGATTGTTTTACCCCTAAATGTAATCTGCTTTTTTTCTCTTGTAGCATTTAAAATTCTCTCCTTATTGTGTACATTGGGCATCTTCATTATAATGTGTCTAGGTGGGGATCTCTTATGATTTTGCACATTTGGCGTCCTGTAGGCTTCTAGGACTTGGGAGTCAGTTTGATTCTTCAAGTCTGGGAAGTTTTCTCGTATTATTTCATTGAATACATTCCTCATTGCTTTGGTTTTAACCTCTATACCTTCCTGTATTCCAATGACTCTTATGTTTGGTCTCTTTATGTTATCCCGTATTTCTTGGATATTCTGTTCATGGTTTCTTAACAGTCTTGCTGAGCTGTCTATGTTCTTTTCAAGTTGGAATACTTTGTCTTCATTGTCTGATGTTCTATCTTCTAAGTGTTGTACTCTGCTGGTAGTCTTCTCAATTGAGTTTTTTAGTTGGTTTATTGCTTTCTGCATTTCTAGGATTTCTGTTTGTTATTTTTTACAACCTCTATCTCTCTGTATAGCTGATCTTTTGCTTCTTGGATTTGTTTATGTAATTCATTGTCGAAGTGATCTTTCATTGTCTGATTTTGCTGTCTAATGTCTTCCTTGAGACTCCAGATCATCTGAAGCATGTATATCCTGAGTTCTTTATCTGACATTCCATCTGCTGCAGCTATTACCCGTGGACCCCTGGGGTGTTCTGCCGATCGGTCGCAGGTCTGCCTACCTTGTAGGTGCTGGCGGCGGCTCTGCTCTGCCCCTATTCCAATTGGGGTGACGTGACTACCATGCAGGTGTGTTGCTGGGCCTGTTCCGCCAGTTTGTTGCAGGTCTGCCTGCCTTGCGGGCACGGGCAATGGATCTGCTCTGCTCCTATTCCAAATGGGGTGAAGTGTCTGCCGTGCTGGCAGGGCGATGGGCCTCTTCTGCCAGTCAGGTGCAGGTGTGCCTACCTTGCGGGCGCGGGTGATGGCTCTGCTCTGCCCCTACTCCAATTGGGGGGTCGTGACTACCATGCCGGCAGGTTGCTGGGCCTGTTCTGGGTGCGGGCAAAGGCTCTGCTCTTCCCCTACTAATATTGGGGTGACCTGACTACCATGCCGGTGGGCCACTGGGATTGTACTAGGTGCGGGAGAAGGCTCTGCTCTGCAACTACTCCAATTCGGTTGATGTGACTACCACGCCTGCGGGTCGCTGGGCCTGTTCTGGGTTAAGGGCGGCGGCTCTGCTCTGCCTCTATTCCAATTGGGGTGACGTGACTACCATGCAGGTGTGTCGCTGGGCCTGTTCCGGGCGTGGGCGGCGGCTCTGCTCTGCCCCTCTGGCTTGATGACAAAGTGAGAGAGACCCGGGTGTTTGTGACTCATTTTCTTTACCAGGAGACCAACTGTTTCTGTCACCGCTGGTATCAATGAGGTTATCTCCTCTGCTGCTTTCTGATGACATCAGATCTCTGCCATGTTGGTATCCCATGCAAAAGGCAGCATTTCGTTCCCTTTGCTGGGTGACTAAAGCAATCGGTGAGTCCTGACCGGCATTCACAAGCCCCGTCTCAATCCTGTTGCCACTGCCTATGAAGGCTCGGTTGATATTTACTGATATTCAGCAAGACCCGGACCGAGAAGCAGTTTCTGCCGGTTCTTTAGCCCTGGGCCAGATCAGTTCCTGGAGGCGGAATTCGGCCGCTCTGGGCTCGCTGTATGTTCTAATAGAAGCAGGCTCCAAGACGCAGTTTCTGCGGGTTCTTTAGCACTGAGCCTGAGTAATTTGTCTGCAACACAAAGGTGAATGGCATCCTGAAATTACCTGTTCTATAGCTGAATAAGCTGCGATCAGTCGAAAACAGGGATGATGAAGTCACCTCTCCATGATGGTGGCCACTGGGTTCCTCTGTTGTCTGACGGGTGTGGAGAAACGAGTTGGACTGCATGCTTTCCCGTCTCAAACCCAGAATTCAGCACTGAGCACAGTGATTGCATACCTGGCAGGAGCCCACAGTACCTGCACCGCTGTATATTTGCCTTGCTATCTCGTTGTTTCCCAGCACGCGCCACAGACTCTAGCCACGGAGCGATTTCCTGAATAAGTCGCATGACCTTCTGTGAGGACAAATCACTCGCGTTTGAGCCCCCGTAGCTGATCCTCCTGAGATGGAAATATGTACACTTGGTTTTGGAGAACCACAATTTTGCTGGAAATTCCTAACAAGATAGGTTTTAGCCATTCTAACTCGTCATTCTCCCTCACAGTAACGCAGTACATGGGGGTGATGCACTCCCTTCGCAGCCATCATATGATCCCCTGAAGTTAGTTTTCAGTACTAGGAAACAAATAAGTATTTCAAGTGGATGAATATTTCTGAGAATAATCTTTTGAAAAGTTGATTATAAATCCACATACATGAATATGAATGAATTTAGGGAGTGATAATAAGAAAAGTATACTTCATATTTTGAAAAATCTGCAGAGTGAAAAAAAAAATATATATATATATATACATACACACAGAGACATTAAAAAGTAACATTATGTATGCCAATCGAAATTCACGATGAAATATATATCATCCACAGATCCAAAAATATTCATTTTAATGAACATGGATTTATGTCATTCAACTAAGAAGCTCACCGTATGTTGAATTTTCAGTTCCAACAGCATTAAGTAGGAGTGATCTCTTCTCACAATTTGTATCTGCCAAGCCAGGCAACCTCACAAAATGTACGAGTGATACCAGGTAGAATTCGATATGTGCATATAAAAATACATGTGATGAATAGGCTACAGAGAAAGGGAGACAGTTATTCACATATTTGTTAACTTTTAAAACACATGGAGAACTATTTCAATTAAAATTTGCTAGATTTATAACACCTACCATTTATCATACGAAAGGCAAGTCCAACTATACACCATGCCTCCTGTGAACCTCTTGTATTTCTATTCTGTTTGGGTTATTTTTCTCCATAATATTAGCATTAAAAGTCAAAGTCTATTAGGGTATGTGTTAGTGTCAGGGATTCAGTATTTCGAATGGAAAATTTGAAAATGTATCCAATGTGTATGCAAATATGTGCTACACAAAAAACTTCCCACTCTCATTCAGAACAATGCCTTGACATTACCTTCGCACCACATAAGACACAATTAGAGGAGAGGAGATAGAAAATCTGTGAATACATATGTGGAATGGAAAATGCTCAGGAGTTCACAAATTTGGAGGTGGTAGAAGAGGTTCCAAAAGTAAGGGACAGGGTAAACACTCCACAAACATGAAGTTCTGCCAGCCTGACATCTGGAGAAACTGCCTCTAAGGTTTGGCAATGAAATATATGCTGTTGTCAGGAGCATTAGCTTCATTTGGAGTGACACCATCAAAGCTGGGTCTTCATCTATGTGACATGGATGACATTGTTTCTTATTTTCCAATGAACATGAGGCAGCAGTGCTGAATTTTCTATTTGTATGTAAGTTGTGGCCACTGGGGTCTAAGTGTCTCCCCGTGTGCACTGTAAATCCATTTGGTCATCCTCCACTATTCATGGTGTTTCTAGCTGCTGCACTGGGAGTTTGAAATTTGCTTCATGAATTACAAAGAGTTCAACAGGGACACAGTGCTGAAGTGAGTTCTGTCAATTGTGGTGGGTCGGGTTCTACAGGAGAATGCACCAACCAGGCTTCTATCCCACATTGCTTGCCCCATTGACCATAGCAACCTGATTTTGAACATTGCCCTGAAACCTCTCCATATAACAATATGCTTTTACATATAAGAGTCTACTGGCTGCAAAATGTCAGTCACAATCAATTTGCAAGCCAATGGCAGATCCACATGGCCCACCACAGATGTTTTATCACCCACCTGCCAACCAGTGCTCTAGGACAACTACTCAGCAGGATCCAACTTACTGGCATCTCTGTTCTACACCATTTTCATAAAACCAAGTCAATCAGGGCACTGTCTTACATACTCATGATCAGCAACAGGACATCCAAATGTTCTCCTGCCACCCGGTCATGGGAATTTCAAAAATTTTTATGGTATTTATCTAGCCAATTTTCAAGAAAGAAGTTGGAGGCACTGTGGGTTTCAATTTATTCAGGAACCATTAAATGGTGACTAAGCTCATTTCAATGAAAACTCTGGAGAATTCTCACAGGCAATGCTTCCCAAAGAGTGGCCAAAATGTCAGATTAAGCCAGGCCCATTTAGGTCTACAATGTGAGGTCCATGTGTGTTTTGACTCTCAAAAATGGCTGCCAAGTCTTTAAGAATAAAATCATGTGATATCCTGGATGAGATTTCCTGTGATCTTTGGAAAGTCAACTTGGGCTTAGATGTCACTTTCCAAGGGCAACTCTCATGCATGGCCATCTAAAATCCCAACACAATTCATGGCAATACATCTCTGAGATCAGTACCAGAACTCAGTCTCTAAGGGGAATCACACCAGAGTGCAAGCCCAGGTGGACCCAGTCATCTGTTCCAACCACCATTCAAATGTCCACAATTAAAACCAAAACACTCCCACATGGCCCAAATCTTCTTCCATATAGACACTCATCATAACCTGTGGCTGGAGGTTTCCATGAGGGGAGCAGCCCACGTCAGTGTCCAAAATAAGCTTCCTGCCCCTCATTTGCCTAAAGTCAGGGTGGCGTGGACACCCTTCCTGTAAACCAGGAGTGATCAAATAGGCCTTCCTTTAATACTGTTTGGCTTCTCCAACTTGAGGACTACTGACTTTGAGGTTTAGATTCTTTAAGTGAATTGGAGTCATGAGAAAAAACAAGCATCTATGGGCTAGCCTCTGCTGGGTTTTGAAGAACTTATTTGACCCAAAGGATCCCTGTTCTCACTTGATGGATTTCAGGAACCTACCAGAGGAAGGCAAGAGAGTTAATCAACAATATCTGATCTTTTTGCCATTTTGGTTTTGGATGCATGCATGGGATCTATCTTTAGATCCATCAGGTGCTGAGAATCTAAGCCACAGCCTCACACAGGGCCAAGAGACTGATTCAGACATATCCCTTTTCAAAGCAATTAAGCATGGATCCACAGGTGATGCCCATTTATTTGCATTTGAAAACTGTTTTCTTCAGGCTTCACAAAGTGGTGGCTTGAGGCAAAGATCTTCCTGACATTCAGGGCAACAGAACAATAGGTAAGCAAAAGGACCAAAGCAGGGTTTCTCCACTGAGACTTTCCTGGTCAACTGATATCTGAGATTTCTGAGATGCTAGCCATTCCCTTCAACTATCTAGTACATGGCCATGTCACAGATATTGGAGGTGGTACATATCTTGGACACAAAACCATGATACTATTCTGGAGTGTTGCCAGAATTGAAAGAGAAAACAGGAAATTATGAAGCTAGTAGGTGTTGCCCATCTATAAGGCAAGCCTGAGTCCACTCATATATTGGGCACAATGAATGCTGGCAAGCTTTCTAGTAGACAGGAAACATCCATTGATCCATTCTCTCTTCTAATGTCTACAATCATGAACACAGTGGGATACACAGACACTCGCATTGTCAAAGGACTTACTAAAAATAGTCCACTCTAAACCAAACAAACCGCCTTTCCTACCTATTCTGAGAACATGAGCCAAAACCACAAAATCACACCCACACCCAAAAAGGCACCTCCTTCCCCCAAGTAGGTCTGTGACTCTCCGGAGTGTCCTCTGACTGGTGGGCCATACTATGTTTCCCCAAAATGACCTCTCCTGTCTCAGTTCTGGTCTGCATGGCCAACTCTGTGAAGTTGTCAAGAGCCAGTGGTGAGACACTACCTGCTTTCTCAGGAAAAGCCCCTCTTCAAAGGTTTCCTGGCATTTCGTCATCCTCACATCTGTAGGTTCCAAGAAAGACTGACTATGTCCTTGGTAAATCCAAACATGTGAGACCACTGGGACTGGGACAGGGACTGTCTCTGAGTGCCTGGCTTCCTGGATCCCAAGTTCAGAGAGTTTTATCACCAAGGAAGTGAGGTGAGGTCACTTTCTTCAGGATCTGAATTATGTCACTGCCTTGACAACCACTTTGCCCTAACAGTTGCTTCCAAAAGTCCCATGAGGTGGAGGCTGCCCCAGTTTTCCTGTAACACTTTCACAAGTTAGAATGTCATATCAATCATAAGCACCCCGGAACAGCTCTCCACACAGAACTGGTTTGGTCCATCTTGTATACATTAAGAAGAGAGAGAATGATTCAGACACAACCCTTCAACCCGACCAGGATGATTGCCATGGAAGATGACTTTTGCTTTCTGAGGTCTTTCATAGCTGTCTTCATCTTCACCAGGGATCATTTCTAAATGAACATTTGAGGTTCTCAGCAGGTGAAGATACCCTACATTCCTGTATTTTAATACCAACTCTGTCCCTGCTCTTCGGTAAAGTTAGTGTATGGTTAGGGTTAATTATATGTTCGATTTGGGTTAGGAATCATTCTGCAGGATGAATAAAGGGATTGGGTACCTGTGATATTTATAAGAATATATAAGTGAAATATATGTATGAAAACGGAAATCTAAGAAAGATTTGAAGCCCAGAAGGGCATTGGGCCCTTGATTGGGATACATAGTGTTGAATTACGTTCTGTACAATTGTCTCAGTTAAATCAATATACAATGGCATAGGACCGTGTACCTTGGATGATTGAATGTAGAAGAGAACATCCAGTCAAAAAGTGATAGTCGGTAGGATTAGAAAGATAGTCGGTAGGTTTAGGAAGAAGAGTGAGAATATGATTTGGAATAAAAAGCTTATTTAGCAATAGGGTTTCGTTTAGAGAGTGAATGTAAATGTCAGTACATGTGAAGAGTCATTCACAATAATGAACTGGGGAAATTATGTAGAAAAGCAAGTATCAATAGCGACATAACGAAATCAGGCAAAGTATAAATGAGTGATAGGATTAGACATTTTCAACAGGGTTGAGTTTGAATATATAATCATAGGTAAAAACAAATATGTTGTCACCAATGGGATTTACATTTGAGAGCATTAGGCAACCTGGACACGGATGTTATTAGTTATCCATGTTCACTTTCCTTTTAGGCTTTGGTACAATCATAAGTGTGACCTTTACATTTTTTTTGTTCAGAATATTACTGTGGTAAAATGTATATGTAGATCAGGTAACATGAGTATTTCTTTCACTATGTCTGGGAGCAATATTTTGAAGACATATACATTAGTATTAGGGGTACAAAGAGGTGTACCCTGTGTCTATGAATATAGAGATAATGCATGAATAGACGATAATATGAATAAATAATGTAACTGGTTCCACTTTAAATAATGGATTGAATTGAAATCTGAAAATATATAAGAAATCTTATATTGATATATAATCATTCATTCCAACCAGTTATATATCTAATGGTAATATTAGGATTATGGTTTATCATGAAGGGTGTTTGAGTTTTGCTTTATAAGTGATGATGTTAAACGAAAATAATGTGTTTGGAAAGAAGTCTCATGAAAAGACCAGTCAAGAAACATAGAAGAATCATGTGTTCTGAATCAGGAAGTGATTGATCGTGAAACAAATGCCTATAAAGTTTCTAACTTGTGAACGAAATATATATCCTATGATGTGCATTAACTGAAGGAGTAGTAATGTACCAGTGTTGAATAAAAATGAAAGTCAAAATACACATCATGTCCCCTAAGAATATACTTGCATTGATGTTAAACTAGCTCAGTAACTGTAGAAATATTAGGTTTTGTTTGCACCTTTCACTGAATTTAGTTTTCAGTACTAGAAAACAAATATGTATTTCAGGTGGATGATTATTTCTGAGAATAATCTTGTGGAAAGTTGATTATAAATACACATATATGAATATGAATGAATTTAGGGAGTGTATAATAAGACACATATATTTCATATTTTAAAAAATCTGGAGAGTGTATATATATATATATATATATATATATATATATATATATATATATATACACTCTCATACATACACACTCCCATGCACAGATATAAAAATTAGCAATACAGGAGATCCATCATGAAGGCAGGCATGGAAAAATCAAGTCTCTGACCTCTTCAGCTGAGCGGGCATAGGGAGTCGTAAACTGTCTAAATGCTGTTTGCTCAGAATCAGTAGGCAATGTTGACCTGATGTGGATCTGGGGCGAACATTCTGGGCCCCTCAGAACACACACCGAGCCTGGATGGGCTGCATTCAACCTCCGGTTTGCCTGGTTCTCATGACTCAGCACTAAGATCCCACTGAAATAACTGTTCGGCCCTTCTGAACTTTCAGAGGTAAAAGCCAACCAAGCCTTCAAAAGCAGTGGCCACAGGATTGAAACGGCGCTTGGGAGAGACAGTCAGGACCCACCCGTTGCGTTGGTTACCTTGCAAAGGGAACAAACGGTCACCATTTGCATGGGATACCACCATAGCATAGAAATGACTTCACGGGCAGAGGAGATAACTTCATTAAAACCAGCGTGACAGGTGTGTAATCCCCTAGCCATCTCTCTCAACACAGCGGGGAAACCTTAAGGGCCTCTCCCAGCTCTCCCGTGAGCACGATAGCCAGACCTAGGGAATCAGGATTGGCTCGGGACTAGCGCGTGGAATTCCCGGCTCCTGATCCCACAAGTGCTGACAATTGAGGTCTCTTACACCACGTACCGGGGGCATGGCTCCCAGAGGGCAAGAAAATTCGCTGGGGGTCCTCAGCCCCAAGCTCTACAAAACTAGGGTCTGAGGGAGGCAAACAGGGAGAGTGTGCCCAGGCATTCATGAAAACAGGGCTGCCAGGAGTAGAGTTCTGGCTTGTAACCACTATTGTGGTGAGCGTCACAGGTGAGCAAGGCATGGCTTGAGGAAGCACAAGAGAAGGCCCTAGGCACTCAGGATTGGAGATCCGCCAAGTCTGGGAGGAAGAGCTGCTGCACAGTGATTGGTTCCCACTTATTCAGAGGAGAAGCTTGGCCCAGTGCACACAGCTCCACCTACTGAAAGAGAAGTTAATTGAACTCTATGACTGCATTTATTATTATTTTTTTTTAATTTATATTTTTTCTATTTCTTTCATTTTCATTTTTGTTGTTGTTGTTCTTTAACTTTTTTTAATGTTTTTATTTTTTTTATTTTATCATTATTATTATTAATATTATTTTAAATTTTAATTTTCATCTTTTAATTATAATTATTATTTAAATTTTTTTTCTTTATTTATTTTCTATTTTTCTTTTGTCTTTTCATTTCTTTTCAATTTTCTTATTCCCCCTTCCTTGAATTCTACCTGCCTACTCTCATTCTCTTTAGTGACTTCTTCCCTTCCCTTCTAATATCTTTCCTCCGAAGCATCAAATAAATTTATAAGAGTAAGCAGTAACTCAGCAGTCAAACAAAACAAGAAGTAACATGAGCAGCATAAAAAAACAAGGAAGAAAAGGAGTACAAACAACAATGGACAGCCTAAATATTCAGAAGGAATCATCAGAAAAATGGTCATATAAAGAACTCAAGGAATACCTTAGACAGATGGAATGGAACCTTAAAGAGGATACGAGACATCAAAACCAAACAGTGAAAGAACACATTGAAAATGAATTACATAAACAGATATAAAAGGAAATTAAGCATCTTTATTAGGAGATAGAGATTATGAAAAAATCAAACAATAATTCTAGAAATGAAGGAAATGATAAACCAAATTAAAAACTCAATTGAGAGTATCACTAACAGAGTGGAGCGAGTAGAAGACAGAATGTCAGATAATGAAGACAAAATATATCATCTTGAAAAAAGTCTAGCCAACAAAGAAATGTTGGTAAAAAGTCATGAGAAAAACATCCAAGAGATATGGGATATCATAAAAAAAAAAAAAAAACTTATGAGTCATCTGGATAGAGTAAGGTACACAGATTCAAACCAAGGGAATGAGTAACCTGCTGAATGAAATAATTACAGAAAACTTTCCAGAAATAAAAATGGAAACGGATAAAAAAAATTGTAGATGCTTACAAGACACCGAGCACAAAAAAATCACAGTAGACCAATGCCAAGAAACATTGTTATGAAGATATCCAATATACAAAACAAAGAGAAAATATTTAAAGCTACAAGAGAAAGGAGGCAGATTACAATCAGGGGTTAACCAAAAATGTTAACAACAGATTTTTCATCACAGACGCTGAAAGTGAGAAGATCCTGGAACAACGTATTTCAAACACTTAAAAACAATGGATGACAACCAAGAAATCTGTATTCAGAAAAATTAAGTTTCAGGTAAGACAACTAAATAAAAATATTTTGTGATAAACAAAAGCTAAAAGAATTTGCAGCCAGAAAACCAGCATTGCAAAGCATCTTAAGGAAAACACTACACGAGGAAAAAATGAATATCAACAACGAAAACCATCAGTGGGAATTTCCTCAGTAATGACAGAGGGAGGGGGAAAAGCTAATCATGGATAAACAAACTAAATTTAAAAAAAAAGATAAATAATCAAAGACGGGTGGCAATACAAACCATATATCAATAGTAACTCTAATCGTTAATGGCTTAAACTCTCCAATAAAGTGACATAGGCTTGTAACGTGGATTAAAAAAAACAAATCCAACAATATGTTGCTTCCAGGAGACACATCTGAATGGAAAAGACATACACAGGCTGAAGGTGAAAGGTTGGGAAAATTTATACCATGCACACGGTCCTTGTAAGCAAGCAGGGGTGGCCATCCTCATACAAAATAAAATCGACTTCCAGACTAATTTAATCAAAAGGGATAAGGAAGGACATTATATACTGTTAAAAGAAACCATTCACCAACAAGACATAACAATTATCAATATTTACGCAGAAAATAATGGTGCTGCGACATTTATAAAACAAATTCTCCTCAATTTCAAGAATCAAATAGACCACAACACAATAATTATGGGAGACTTCAACTCACCTCTCTCACCATTGGACAGATCCTCCAAACAAAAGTTGAATAAAAAAAATATAGAATTCAATATCACAATCAATACCCTAGACTTAACTGACATATATAGAATATATCAACCATCATCAAGTGGATATACTTTTTTCTCACCAGCACATGGATCCTTCTCAAAAATAGACCATATATTATGCCATAGGGCAACACTCAGTAAATATAAAGGGGTGGAGATAATACCATGAATTTTTTTCTGATCACAATGGAATGAAACTGGAAACCAATGGTAAAAGAAGGAAGGAAAAATCCTACATCACATGGAAAATGAACAATATATTACTGAATGATCAATGGGTTACAGAAGACATAAAAGAGGAAATCAAAAAATTCTTAGAGATAAATGAAAATACAGACACAACATATCAGATTCAATGGGACACAATGAAACAAGATTCAAGAGGCAAATTCATCGCCTGGAGGTCATTCCTCAAAAAAAGAAAAAAAAACAAAAACAACAAATAAATGAGCTCTCACTTCATCTCAAAGCCCTAGAAAAGGAAGAGCAAAACAACAGCAAATGTAGCAGAAGGCAAGAAATAATTAAAATCAGAGCGTAAATCACGAAATTGAAACAAAAGAAACTATTAAAAAATTAACAAAACTAAAAGTTGGTTCTTCGAAAAAATAAATAAGATGGACAGACCCTTAGCCATGCTAACGAGGAGAAGAAGAGAGAGAACTCAAATTACTAACATACGGGATGAAAAAGGTAATATCACAACAGAAGCTACATAAATACGAAAGACAATTAGAAATTATTTTGAAAACCTATATTCCAATAAAATAGAAAATAGTGAAGACATCGATACATTTGTTAAGTCATATGATTTGCCTAGACGGAGTCAGGAGGATACACACAATTTAAACAGACCAATATCAATCGATGAAATAGAAAAAGCAATCAAACGACTACCAACCAAGAAAAGCCCAGGACCGGATGGGTATACAGCGGAGTTTTACAAAACCTTTAAAGAAGATTTAATACCAATACTTTTCAAGTTATTCAGGAAATAGAAAAACAGGGAGCTCTGCCA